>NW_028295004.1:0-151633 GCF_964341445.2 Mesoplodon mirus
GGACGACTCCCTTCGGCACCTGGAAGCTAGTTGTTTACGTCCAGCCTGAAAAAGAAAACGCTGGACGGCTGTCCCCGGGACAATGCTGGACGTTCGGGACCACCCCGAGTCACCAAGTACCAAACTTGGCAGAGCGTGGGGAACGCTCTCCTGCACGTACGGCACCCCCCACCGGGAAACCTTTCTTACCAGAAGGGGGCCCTCGTTCCCTTGTACTAGATAGCTAGACAGAACGTTCAGATAAACATGCTGTGTCATCAAGCCTGAAAGTGGGACACTGATGGCAAAGTACGCCTTCTGCCCGTGTGCGAGCGACTTGTTTCGGCCTTCCAAGCTGCCTGAGCAGCGCTTGCGGCCCGACGTCTCTCCACCGCAGGGTAGTCGCTGTGGGCGAGCAAGGCTGCCTTCTCTCAAAGCCCATCCTGTGCTGGCAAATGCCTTTCTAGGGACTCATACCACTGCACTGCAGAGTCAGCTCCGGCCAAATGAAAGGTGACCTGAGGCCCCAAGGCAAGGGCTAGTGTTTCACGTCAGCAGAGCTGGGGGTGCAGGGGTGCCATGAATCCATGCGCCACGCTGGATGGCCTGAACTCCCCGATGCCTCCGGGGACACAGAGCAGAGGCGGCCGTGCACCACTTTGGCATGGTGACTGCTCTGTGCCGGAGGAGCGGCCGGTCGCTTCTGAGGAACCTCAGGGGGGAAGGAGGCCCGTGGGAGCCACTCTTCACATTCCTAGCAAGGGCCACGCGTTGCTTGCTGGGGGCCGAGGTAGAGTGTCCCAGTCATAACAGAGACGCGTGGGAGCAGCGCTGGGCAGCCTCCCTGCAAGTCGATCGGCCTCACTGACTGAAACGGACCTGTGCTTCAGAAACACCCCGTGCTGACGACTCAGTCCAGGGAAACGCTCAGGACGGCACTCTCGCAGAAGCGCGAGCTAGGCTGTGAGTGCAGCCGGAAGAAACGTACATCTTTCACCCTTAACACAGCTAGGTATGGGACGGAGCACTGAGGCCCGCCTCAGGTACTTCACGACCTAGGCAGTGGATGCACTGCAGGGGACCCTGTGTCCGAAAGTGTCTCCGAGGAAAGGCCCTGTTCCTCCCGCTGTTTCCTTGAGGTAGTCAGAAAACTACTGAGGATAACTGTCTGAGCTCACGTTTGAAACAGGGCGACCCTGCCCAAACGTAATTTTCCCCCCGGGTGGATGAGATGCGGCTAGAAGGGTGCCTGAGGCACACTCCTGGGGCCCGTCTTTTCTTTGCTCCAGAAGGCCTCAGGGAAAAAGTGCGAGTTTACTCGCATCAGGCTCGCTGGTCTCAGTTCCTTGCTGGGAGCGTCTCCAAGAGCATTCCGGAGATTACCGGCGACAGAAAGGTGAGCCGTGGCCTCGAGTCAAAGTCCAGCGTTTTCCAGTAGTAAAGTGAAGCGTGCCGCCCTAGTGAGGAAGCAGGCGGTAAAGGAGAGCGTCAACTCTGTAAGGTATCGCAGGACTCATTGCGCACTCACGTTCGTTGTAAGTTTTGGGAGAGGGCACTGTGTGCCGCCCAGCTCTTGTGTGGCGTTTGAGCCGCCGGAGTGGAAACGTCCGTTTGCTTTAACTGCACGGATGTGCCAGCAGTAAAGGCACAGTGCTGCCCTCTTCGCTCGACACCTCCCGTTTGTTCAGCCTGCAAACGGCCTCAGGAACGCAGTTCTGAGCAGCCTTACATTCCATGCTGGTGTGCCCCAGGGAGCGATTTGGGCTCTTCTGAGAAACACCACTGTGCGTCCCCAGTGAAACCAGGGGACGCCTCAAGGACGACTCCCTTCGGCACCTGGAAGCTAGTTGTTTACGTCCAGCCTGAAAAAGAAAACGCTGGACGGCTGTCCCCGGGACAATGCTGGACGTTCGGGACCACCCCGAGTCACCAAGTACCAAACTTGGCACAGCGTGGGGAACGCTCTCCTGCACGTACGGCACCCCCCACCGGGAAACCTTTCTTACCAGAAGGGGGCCCTCGTTCCCTTGTACTAGATAGCTAGACAGAACGTTCAGATAAACATGCTGTGTCATCAAGCCTGAAAGTGGGACACTGATGGCAAAGTACGCCTTCTGCCCGTGTGCGAGCGACTTGTTTCGGCCTTCCAAGCTGCCTGAGCAGCGCTTGCGGCCCGACGTCTCTCCACTGCAGGGTAGTCGCTGTGGGCGAGCAAGGCTGCCTTCTCTCAAAGCCCATCCTGTGCTGGCAAATGCCTTTCTAGGGACTCATACCACTGCACTGCAGAGTCAGCTCCGGCCAAATGAAAGGTGACCTGAGGCCCCAAGGCAAGGGCTAGTGTTTCACGTCAGCAGAGCTGGGGGTGCAGGGGTGCCATGAATCCATGCGCCACGCTGGATGGCCTGAACTCCCCGATGCCTCCGGGGACACAGAGCAGAGGCGGCCGTGCACCACTTTGGCATGGTGACTGCTCTGTGCCGGAGGAGCGGCCGGTCGCTTCTGAGGAACCTCAGGGGGGAAGGAGGCCCGTGGGAGCCACTCTTCACATTCCTAGCAAGGGCCACGCGTTGCTTGCTGGGGGCCGAGGTAGAGTGTCCCAGTCATAACAGAGACGCGTGGGAGCAGCGCTGGGCAGCCTCCCTGCAAGTCGATCGGCCTCACTGACTGAAACGGACCTGTGCTTCAGAAACACCCCGTGCTGACGACTCAGTCCAGGGAAACGCTCAGGACGGCACTCTCGCAGAAGCGCGAGCTAGGCTGTGAGTGCAGCCGGAAGAAACGTACATCTTTCACCCTTAACACAGCTAGGTATGGGACGGAGCACTGAGGCCCGCCTCAGGTACTTCACGACCTAGGCAGTGGATGCACTGCAGGGGACCCTGTGTCCGAAAGTGTCTCCGAGGAAAGGCCCTGTTCCTCCCGCTGTTTCCTTGAGGTAGTCAGAAAACTACTGAGGATAACTGTCTGAGCTCACGTTTGAAACAGGGCGACCCTGCCCAAACGTAATTTTCCCCCCGGGTGGATGAGATGCGGCTAGAAGGGTGCCTGAGGCACACTCCTGGGGCCCGTCTTTTCTTTGCTCCAGAAGGCCTCAGGGAAAAAGTGCGAGTTTACTCGCATCAGGCTCGCTGGTCTCAGTTCCTTGCTGGGAGCGTCTCCAAGAGCATTCCGGAGATTACCGGCGACAGAAAGGTGAGCCGTGGCCTCGAGTCAAAGTCCAGCGTTTTCCAGTAGTAAAGTGAAGCGTGCCGCCCTAGTGAGGAAGCAGGCGGTAAAGGAGAGCGTCAACTCTGTAAGGTATCGCAGGACTCATTGCGCACTCACGTTCGTTGTAAGTTTTGGGAGAGGGCACTGTGTGCCGCCCAGCTCTTGTGTGGCGTTTGAGCCGCCGGAGTGGAAACGTCCGTTTGCTTTAACTGCACGGATGTGCCAGCAGTAAAGGCACAGTGCTGCCCTCTTCGCTCGACACCTCCCGTTTGTTCAGCCTGCAAACGGCCTCAGGAACGCAGTTCTGAGCAGCCTTACATTCCATGCTGGTGTGCCCCAGGGAGCGATTTGGGCTCTTCTGAGAAACACCACTGTGCGTCCCCAGTGAAACCAGGGGACGCCTCAAGGACGACTCCCTTCGGCACCTGGAAGCTAGTTGTTTACGTCCAGCCTGAAAAAGAAAACGCTGGACGGCTGTCCCCGGGACAATGCTGGACGTTCGGGACCACCCCGAGTCACCAAGTACCAAACTTGGCACAGCGTGGGGAACGCTCTCCTGCACGTACGGCACCCCCCACCGGGAAACCTTTCTTACCAGAAGGGGGCCCTCGTTCCCTTGTACTAGATAGCTAGACAGAACGTTCAGATAAACATGCTGTGTCATCAAGCCTGAAAGTGGGACACTGATGGCAAAGTACGCCTTCTGCCCGTGTGCGAGCGACTTGTTTCGGCCTTCCAAGCTGCCTGAGCAGCGCTTGCGGCCCGACGTCTCTCCACTGCAGGGTAGTCGCTGTGGGCGAGCAAGGCTGCCTTCTCTCAAAGCCCATCCTGTGCTGGCAAATGCCTTTCTAGGGACTCATACCACTGCACTGCAGAGTCAGCTCCGGCCAAATGAAAGGTGACCTGAGGCCCCAAGGCAAGGGCTAGTGTTTCACGTCAGCAGAGCTGGGGGTGCAGGGGTGCCATGAATCCATGCGCCACGCTGGATGGCCTGAACTCCCCGATGCCTCCGGGGACACAGAGCAGAGGCGGCCGTGCACCACTTTGGCATGGTGACTGCTCTGTGCCGGAGGAGCGGCCGGTCGCTTCTGAGGAACCTCAGGGGGGAAGGAGGCCCGTGGGAGCCACTCTTCACATTCCTAGCAAGGGCCACGCGTTGCTTGCTGGGGGCCGAGGTAGAGTGTCCCAGTCATAACAGAGACGCGTGGGAGCAGCGCTGGGCAGCCTCCCTGCAAGTCGATCGGCCTCACTGACTGAAACGGACCTGTGCTTCAGAAACACCCCGTGCTGACGACTCAGTCCAGGGAAACGCTCAGGACGGCACTCTCGCAGAAGCGCGAGCTAGGCTGTGAGTGCAGCCGGAAGAAACGTACATCTTTCACCCTTAACACAGCTAGGTATGGGACGGAGCACTGAGGCCCGCCTCAGGTACTTCACGACCTAGGCAGTGGATGCACTGCAGGGGACCCTGTGTCCGAAAGTGTCTCCGAGGAAAGGCCCTGTTCCTCCCGCTGTTTCCTTGAGGTAGTCAGAAAACTACTGAGGATAACTGTCTGAGCTCACGTTTGAAACAGGGCGACCCTGCCCAAACGTAATTTTCCCCCCGGGTGGATGAGATGCGGCTAGAAGGGTGCCTGAGGCACACTCCTGGGGCCCGTCTTTTCTTTGCTCCAGAAGGCCTCAGGGAAAAAGTGCGAGTTTACTCGCATCAGGCTCGCTGGTCTCAGTTCCTTGCTGGGAGCGTCTCCAAGAGCATTCCGGAGATTACCGGCGACAGAAAGGTGAGCCGTGGCCTCGAGTCAAAGTCCAGCGTTTTCCAGTAGTAAAGTGAAGCGTGCCGCCCTAGTGAGGAAGCAGGCGGTAAAGGAGAGCGTCAACTCTGTAAGGTATCGCAGGACTCATTGCGCACTCACGTTCGTTGTAAGTTTTGGGAGAGGGCACTGTGTGCCGCCCAGCTCTTGTGTGGCGTTTGAGCCGCCGGAGTGGAAACGTCCGTTTGCTTTAACTGCACGGATGTGCCAGCAGTAAAGGCACAGTGCTGCCCTCTTCGCTCGACACCTCCCGTTTGTTCAGCCTGCAAACGGCCTCAGGAACGCAGTTCTGAGCAGCCTTACATTCCATGCTGGTGTGCCCCAGGGAGCGATTTGGGCTCTTCTGAGAAACACCACTGTGCGTCCCCAGTGAAACCAGGGGACGCCTCAAGGACGACTCCCTTCGGCACCTGGAAGCTAGTTGTTTACGTCCAGCCTGAAAAAGAAAACGCTGGACGGCTGTCCCCGGGACAATGCTGGACGTTCGGGACCACCCCGAGTCACCAAGTACCAAACTTGGCACAGCGTGGGGAACGCTCTCCTGCACGTACGGCACCCCCCACCGGGAAACCTTTCTTACCAGAAGGGGGCCCTCGTTCCCTTGTACTAGATAGCTAGACAGAACGTTCAGATAAACATGCTGTGTCATCAAGCCTGAAAGTGGGACACTGATGGCAAAGTACGCCTTCTGCCCGTGTGCGAGCGACTTGTTTCGGCCTTCCAAGCTGCCTGAGCAGCGCTTGCGGCCCGACGTCTCTCCACCGCAGGGTAGTCGCTGTGGGCGAGCAAGGCTGCCTTCTCTCAAAGCCCATCCTGTGCTGGCAAATGCCTTTCTAGGGACTCATACCACTGCACTGCAGAGTCAGCTCCGGCCAAATGAAAGGTGACCTGAGGCCCCAAGGCAAGGGCTAGTGTTTCACGTCAGCAGAGCTGGGGGTGCAGGGGTGCCATGAATCCATGCGCCACGCTGGATGGCCTGAACTCCCCGATGCCTCCGGGGACACAGAGCAGAGGCGGCCGTGCACCACTTTGGCATGGTGACTGCTCTGTGCCGGAGGAGCGGCCGGTCGCTTCTGAGGAACCTCAGGGGGAAAGGAGGCCCGTGGGAGCCACTCTTCACATTCCTAGCAAGGGCCACGCGTTGCTTGCTGGGGGCCGAGGTAGAGTGTCCCAGTCATAACAGAGACGCGTGGGAGCAGCGCTGGGCAGCCTCCCTGCAAGTCGATCGGCCTCACTGACTGAAACGGACCTGTGCTTCAGAAACACCCCGTGCTGACGACTCAGTCCAGGGAAACGCTCAGGACGGCACTCTCGCAGAAGCGCGAGCTAGGCTGTGAGTGCAGCCGGAAGAAACGTACATCTTTCACCCTTAACACAGCTAGGTATGGGACGGAGCACTGAGGCCCGCCTCAGGTACTTCACGACCTAGGCAGTGGATGCACTGCAGGGGACCCTGTGTCCGAAAGTGTCTCCGAGGAAAGGCCCTGTTCCTCCCGCTGTTTCCTTGAGGTAGTCAGAAAACTACTGAGGATAACTGTCTGAGCTCACGTTTGAAACAGGGCGACCCTGCCCAAACGTAATTTTCCCCCCGGGTGGATGAGATGCGGCTAGAAGGGTGCCTGAGGCACACTCCTGGGGCCCGTCTTTACTTTGCTCCAGAAGGCCTCAGGGAAAAAGTGCGAGTTTACTCGCATCAGGCTCGCTGGTCTCAGTTCCTTGCTGGGAGCGTCTCCAAGAGCATTCCGGAGATTACCGGCGACAGAAAGGTGAGCCCTGGCCTCGAGTCAAAGTCCAGCGTTTTCCAGTAGTAAAGTGAAGCGTGCCGCCCTAGTGAGGAAGCAGGCGGTAAAGGAGAGCGTCAACTCTGTAAGGTATCGCAGGACTCATTGCGCACTCACGTTCGTTGTAAGTTTTGGGAGAGGGCACTGTGTGCCGCCCAGCTCTTGTGTGGCGTTTGAGCCGCCGGAGTGGAAACGTCCGTTTGCTTTAACTGCACGGATGTGCCAGCAGTAAAGGCACAGTGCTGCCCTCTTCGCTCGACACCTCCCGTTTGTTCAGCCTGCAAACGGCCTCAGGAACGCAGTTCTGAGCAGCCTTACATTCCATGCTGGTGTGCCCCAGGGAGCGATTTGGGCTCTTCTGAGAAACACCACTGTGCGTCCCCAGTGAAACCAGGGGACGCCTCAAGGACGACTCCCTTCGGCACCTGGAAGCTAGTTGTTTACGTCCAGCCTGAAAAAGAAAACGCTGGACGGCTGTCCCCGGGACAATGCTGGACGTTCGGGACCACCCCGAGTCACCAAGTACCAAACTTGGCAGAGCGTGGGGAACGCTCTCCTGCACGTACGGCACCCCCCACCTGGAAACCTTTCTTACCAGAAGGGGGCCCTCGTTCCCTTGTACTAGATAGCTAGACAGAACGTTCAGATAAACATGCTGTGTCATCAAGCCTGAAAGTGGGACACTGATGGCAAAGTACGCCTTCTGCCCGTGTGCGAGCGACTTGTTTCGGCCTTCCAAGCTGCCTGAGCAGCGCTTGCGGCCCGACGTCTCTCCACCGCAGGGTAGTCGCTGTGGGCGAGCAAGGCTGCCTTCTCTCAAAGCCCATCCTGTGCTGGCAAATGCCTTTCTAGGGACTCATACCACTGCACTGCAGAGTCAGCTCCGGCCAAATGAAAGGTGACCTGAGGCCCCAAGGCAAGGGCTAGTGTTTCACGTCAGCAGAGCTGGGGGTGCAGGGGTGCCATGAATCCATGCGCCACGCTGGATGGCCTGAACTCCCCGATGCCTCCGGGGACACAGAGCAGAGGCGGCCGTGCACCACTTTGGCATGGTGACTGCTCTGTGCCGGAGGAGCGGCCGGTCGCTTCTGAGGAACCTCAGGGGGGAAGGAGGCCCGTGGGAGCCACTCTTCACATTCCTAGCAAGGGCCACGCGTTGCTTGCTGGGGGCCGAGGTAGAGTGTCCCAGTCATAACAGAGACGCGTGGGAGCAGCGCTGGGCAGCCTCCCTGCAAGTCGATCGGCCTCACTGACTGAAACGGACCTGTGCTTCAGAAACACCCCGTGCTGACGACTCAGTCCAGGGAAACGCTCAGGACGGCACTCTCGCAGAAGCGCGAGCTAGGCTGTGAGTGCAGCCGGAAGAAACGTACATCTTTCACCCTTAACACAGCTAGGTATGGGACGGAGCACTGAGGCCCGCCTCAGGTACTTCACGACCTAGGCAGTGGATGCACTGCAGGGGACCCTGTGTCCGAAAGTGTCTCCGAGGAAAGGCCCTGTTCCTCCCGCTGTTTCCTTGAGGTAGTCAGAAAACTACTGAGGATAACTGTCTGAGCTCACGTTTGAAACAGGGCGACCCTGCCCAAACGTAATTTTCCCCCCGGGTGGATGAGATGCGGCTAGAAGGGTGCCTGAGGCACACTCCTGGGGCCCGTCTTTTCTTTGCTCCAGAAGGCCTCAGGGAAAAAGTGCGAGTTTACTCGCATCAGGCTCGCTGGTCTCAGTTCCTTGCTGGGAGCGTCTCCAAGAGCATTCCGGAGATTACCGGCGACAGAAAGGTGAGCCGTGGCCTCGAGTCAAAGTCCAGCGTTTTCCAGTAGTAAAGTGAAGCGTGCCGCCCTAGTGAGGAAGCAGGCGGTAAAGGAGAGCGTCAACTCTGTAAGGTATCGCAGGACTCATTGCGCACTCACGTTCGTTGTAAGTTTTGGGAGAGGGCACTGTGTGCCGCCCAGCTCTTGTGTGGCGTTTGAGCCGCCGGAGTGGAAACGTCCGTTTGCTTTAACTGCACGGATGTGCCAGCAGTAAAGGCACAGTGCTGCCCTCTTCGCTCGACACCTCCCGTTTGTTCAGCCTGCAAACGGCCTCAGGAACGCAGTTCTGAGCAGCCTTACATTCCATGCTGGTGTGCCCCAGGGAGCGATTTGGGCTCTTCTGAGAAACACCACTGTGCGTCCCCAGTGAAACCAGGGGACGCCTCAAGGACGACTCCCTTCGGCACCTGGAAGCTAGTTGTTTACGTCCAGCCTGAAAAAGAAAACGCTGGACGGCTGTCCCCGGGACAATGCTGGACGTTCGGGACCACCCCGAGTCACCAAGTACCAAACTTGGCACAGCGTGGGGAACGCTCTCCTGCACGTACGGCACCCCCCACCTGGAAACCTTTCTTACCAGAAGGGGGCCCTCGTTCCCTTGTACTAGATAGCTAGACAGAACGTTCAGATAAACATGCTGTGTCATCAAGCCTGAAAGTGGGACACTGATGGCAAAGTACGCCTTCTGCCCGTGTGCGAGCGACTTGTTTCGGCCTTCCAAGCTGCCTGAGCAGCGCTTGCGGCCCGACGTCTCTCCACTGCAGGGTAGTCGCTGTGGGCGAGCAAGGCTGCCTTCTCTCAAAGCCCATCCTGTGCTGGCAAATGCCTTTCTAGGGACTCATACCACTGCACTGCAGAGTCAGCTCCGGCCAAATGAAAGGTGACCTGAGGCCCCAAGGCAAGGGCTAGTGTTTCACGTCAGCAGAGCTGGGGGTGCAGGGGTGCCATGAATCCATGCGCCACGCTGGATGGCCTGAACTCCCCGATGCCTCCGGGGACACAGAGCAGAGGCGGCCGTGCACCACTTTGGCATGGTGACTGCTCTGTGCCGGAGGAGCGGCCGGTCGCTTCTGAGGAACCTCAGGGGGGAAGGAGGCCCGTGGGAGCCACTCTTCACATTCCTAGCAAGGGCCACGCGTTGCTTGCTGGGGGCCGAGGTAGAGTGTCCCAGTCATAACAGAGACGCGTGGGAGCAGCGCTGGGCAGCCTCCCTGCAAGTCGATCGGCCTCACTGACTGAAACGGACCTGTGCTTCAGAAACACCCCGTGCTGACGACTCAGTCCAGGGAAACGCTCAGGACGGCACTCTCGCAGAAGCGCGAGCTAGGCTGTGAGTGCAGCCGGAAGAAACGTACATCTTTCACCCTTAACACAGCTAGGTATGGGACGGAGCACTGAGGCCCGCCTCAGGTACTTCACGACCTAGGCAGTGGATGCACTGCAGGGGACCCTGTGTCCGAAAGTGTCTCCGAGGAAAGGCCCTGTTCCTCCCGCTGTTTCCTTGAGGTAGTCAGAAAACTACTGAGGATAACTGTCTGAGCTCACGTTTGAAACAGGGCGACCCTGCCCAAACGTAATTTTCCCCCCGGGTGGATGAGATGCGGCTAGAAGGGTGCCTGAGGCACACTCCTGGGGCCCGTCTTTTCTTTGCTCCAGAAGGCCTCAGGGAAAAAGTGCGAGTTTACTCGCATCAGGCTCGCTGGTCTCAGTTCCTTGCTGGGAGCGTCTCCAAGAGCATTCCGGAGATTACCGGCGACAGAAAGGTGAGCCGTGGCCTCGACTCAAAGTCCAGCGTTTTCCAGTAGTAAAGTGAAGCGTGCCGCCCTAGTGAGGAAGCAGGCGGTAAAGGAGAGCGTCAACTCTGTAAGGTATCGCAGGACTCATTGCGCACTCACGTTCGTTGTAAGTTTTGGGAGAGGGCACTGTGTGCCGCCCAGCTCTTGTGTGGCGTTTGAGCCGCCGGAGTGGAAACGTCCGTTTGCTTTAACTGCACGGATGTGCCAGCAGTAAAGGCACAGTGCTGCCCTCTTCGCTCGACACCTCCCGTTTGTTCAGCCTGCAAACGGCCTCAGGAACGCAGTTCTGAGCAGCCTTACATTCCATGCTGGTGTGCCCCAGGGAGCGATTTGGGCTCTTCTGAGAAACACCACTGTGCGTCCCCAGTGAAACCAGGGGACGCCTCAAGGACGACTCCCTTCGGCACCTGGAAGCTAGTTGTTTACGTCCAGCCTGAAAAAGAAAACGCTGGACGGCTGTCCCCGGGACAATGCTGGACGTTCGGGACCACCCCGAGTCACCAAGTACCAAACTTGGCAGAGCGTGGGGAACGCTCTCCTGCACGTACGGCACCCCCCACCTGGAAACCTTTCTTACCAGAAGGGGGCCCTCGTTCCCTTGTACTAGATAGCTAGACAGAACGTTCAGATAAACATGCTGTGTCATCAAGCCTGAAAGTGGGACACTGATGGCAAAGTACGCCTTCTGCCCGTGTGCGAGCGACTTGTTTCGGCCTTCCAAGCTGCCTGAGCAGCGCTTGCGGCCCGACGTCTCTCCACCGCAGGGTAGTCGCTGTGGGCGAGCAAGGCTGCCTTCTCTCAAAGCCCATCCTGTGCTGGCAAATGCCTTTCTAGGGACTCATACCACTGCACTGCAGAGTCAGCTCCGGCCAAATGAAAGGTGACCTGAGGCCCCAAGGCAAGGGCTAGTGTTTCACGTCAGCAGAGCTGGGGGTGCAGGGGTGCCATGAATCCATGCGCCACGCTGGATGGCCTGAACTCCCCGATGCCTCCGGGGACACAGAGCAGAGGCGGCCGTGCACCACTTTGGCATGGTGACTGCTCTGTGCCGGAGGAGCGGCCGGTCGCTTCTGAGGAACCTCAGGGGGGAAGGAGGCCCGTGGGAGCCACTCTTCACATTCCTAGCAAGGGCCACGCGTTGCTTGCTGGGGGCCGAGGTAGAGTGTCCCAGTCATAACAGAGACGCGTGGGAGCAGCGCTGGGCAGCCTCCCTGCAAGTCGATCGGCCTCACTGACTGAAACGGACCTGTGCTTCAGAAACACCCCGTGCTGACGACTCAGTCCAGGGAAACGCTCAGGACGGCACTCTCGCAGAAGCGCGAGCTAGGCTGTGAGTGCAGCCGGAAGAAACGTACATCTTTCACCCTTAACACAGCTAGGTATGGGACGGAGCACTGAGGCCCGCCTCAGGTACTTCACGACCTAGGCAGTGGATGCACTGCAGGGGACCCTGTGTCCGAAAGTGTCTCCGAGGAAAGGCCCTGTTCCTCCCGCTGTTTCCTTGAGGTAGTCAGAAAACTACTGAGGATAACTGTCTGAGCTCACGTTTGAAACAGGGCGACCCTGCCCAAACGTAATTTTCCCCCCGGGTGGATGAGATGCGGCTAGAAGGGTGCCTGAGGCACACTCCTGGGGCCCGTCTTTTCTTTGCTCCAGAAGGCCTCAGGGAAAAAGTGCGAGTTTACTCGCATCAGGCTCGCTGGTCTCAGTTCCTTGCTGGGAGCGTCTCCAAGAGCATTCCGGAGATTACCGGCGACAGAAAGGTGAGCCGTGGCCTCGAGTCAAAGTCCAGCGTTTTCCAGTAGTAAAGTGAAGCGTGCCGCCCTAGTGAGGAAGCAGGCGGTAAAGGAGAGCGTCAACTCTGTAAGGTATCGCAGGACTCATTGCGCACTCACGTTCGTTGTAAGTTTTGGGAGAGGGCACTGTGTGCCGCCCAGCTCTTGTGTGGCGTTTGAGCCGCCGGAGTGGAAACGTCCGTTTGCTTTAACTGCACGGATGTGCCAGCAGTAAAGGCACAGTGCTGCCCTCTTCGCTCGACACCTCCCGTTTGTTCAGCCTGCAAACGGCCTCAGGAACGCAGTTCTGAGCAGCCTTACATTCCATGCTGGTGTGCCCCAGGGAGCGATTTGGGCTCTTCTGAGAAACACCACTGTGCGTCCCCAGTGAAACCAGGGGACGCCTCAAGGACGACTCCCTTCGGCACCTGGAAGCTAGTTGTTTACGTCCAGCCTGAAAAAGAAAACGCTGGACGGCTGTCCCCGGGACAATGCTGGACGTTCGGGACCACCCCGAGTCACCAAGTACCAAACTTGGCACAGCGTGGGGAACGCTCTCCTGCACGTACGGCACCCCCCACCTGGAAACCTTTCTTACCAGAAGGGGGCCCTCGTTCCCTTGTACTAGATAGCTAGACAGAACGTTCAGATAAACATGCTGTGTCATCAAGCCTGAAAGTGGGACACTGATGGCAAAGTACGCCTTCTGCCCGTGTGCGAGCGACTTGTTTCGGCCTTCCAAGCTGCCTGAGCAGCGCTTGCGGCCCGACGTCTCTCCACTGCAGGGTAGTCGCTGTGGGCGAGCAAGGCTGCCTTCTCTCAAAGCCCATCCTGTGCTGGCAAATGCCTTTCTAGGGACTCATACCACTGCACTGCAGAGTCAGCTCCGGCCAAATGAAAGGTGACCTGAGGCCCCAAGGCAAGGGCTAGTGTTTCACGTCAGCAGAGCTGGGGGTGCAGGGGTGCCATGAATCCATGCGCCACGCTGGATGGCCTGAACTCCCCGATGCCTCCGGGGACACAGAGCAGAGGCGGCCGTGCACCACTTTGGCATGGTGACTGCTCTGTGCCGGAGGAGCGGCCGGTCGCTTCTGAGGAACCTCAGGGGGGAAGGAGGCCCGTGGGAGCCACTCTTCACATTCCTAGCAAGGGCCACGCGTTGCTTGCTGGGGGCCGAGGTAGAGTGTCCCAGTCATAACAGAGACGCGTGGGAGCAGCGCTGGGCAGCCTCCCTGCAAGTCGATCGGCCTCACTGACTGAAACGGACCTGTGCTTCAGAAACACCCCGTGCTGACGACTCAGTCCAGGGAAACGCTCAGGACGGCACTCTCGCAGAAGCGCGAGCTAGGCTGTGAGTGCAGCCGGAAGAAACGTACATCTTTCACCCTTAACACAGCTAGGTATGGGACGGAGCACTGAGGCCCGCCTCAGGTACTTCACGACCTAGGCAGTGGATGCACTGCAGGGGACCCTGTGTCCGAAAGTGTCTCCGAGGAAAGGCCCTGTTCCTCCCGCTGTTTCCTTGAGGTAGTCAGAAAACTACTGAGGATAACTGTCTGAGCTCACGTTTGAAACAGGGCGACCCTGCCCAAACGTAATTTTCCCCCCGGGTGGATGAGATGCGGCTAGAAGGGTGCCTGAGGCACACTCCTGGGGCCCGTCTTTTCTTTGCTCCAGAAGGCCTCAGGGAAAAAGTGCGAGTTTACTCGCATCAGGCTCGCTGGTCTCAGTTCCTTGCTGGGAGCGTCTCCAAGAGCATTCCGGAGATTACCGGCGACAGAAAGGTGAGCCGTGGCCTCGAGTCAAAGTCCAGCGTTTTCCAGTAGTAAAGTGAAGCGTGCCGCCCTAGTGAGGAAGCAGGCGGTAAAGGAGAGCGTCAACTCTGTAAGGTATCGCAGGACTCATTGCGCACTCACGTTCGTTGTAAGTTTTGGGAGAGGGCACTGTGTGCCGCCCAGCTCTTGTGTGGCGTTTGAGCCGCCGGAGTGGAAACGTCCGTTTGCTTTAACTGCACGGATGTGCCAGCAGTAAAGGCACAGTGCTGCCCTCTTCGCTCGACACCTCCCGTTTGTTCAGCCTGCAAACGGCCTCAGGAACGCAGTTCTGAGCAGCCTTACATTCCATGCTGGTGTGCCCCAGGGAGCGATTTGGGCTCTTCTGAGAAACACCACTGTGCGTCCCCAGTGAAACCAGGGGACGCCTCAAGGACGACTCCCTTCGGCACCTGGAAGCTAGTTGTTTACGTCCAGCCTGAAAAAGAAAACGCTGGACGGCTGTCCCCGGGACAATGCTGGACGTTCGGGACCACCCCGAGTCACCAAGTACCAAACTTGGCACAGCGTGGGGAACGCTCTCCTGCACGTACGGCACCCCCCACCTGGAAACCTTTCTTACCAGAAGGGGGCCCTCGTTCCCTTGTACTAGATAGCTAGACAGAACGTTCAGATAAACATGCTGTGTCATCAAGCCTGAAAGTGGGACACTGATGGCAAAGTACGCCTTCTGCCCGTGTGCGAGCGACTTGTTTCGGCCTTCCAAGCTGCCTGAGCAGCGCTTGCGGCCCGACGTCTCTCCACCGCAGGGTAGTCGCTGTGGGCGAACAAGGCTGCCTTCTCTCAAAGCCCATCCTGTGCTGGCAAATGCCTTTCTAGGGACTCATACCACTGCACTGCAGAGTCAGCTCCGGCCAAATGAAAGGTGACCTGAGGCCCCAAGGCAAGGGCTAGTGTTTCACGTCAGCAGAGCTGGGGGTGCAGGGGTGCCATGAATCCATGCGCCACGCTGGATGGCCTGAACTCCCCGATGCCTCCGGGGACACAGAGCAGAGGCGGCCGTGCACCACTTTGGCATGGTGACTGCTCTGTGCCGGAGGAGCGGCCGGTCGCTTCTGAGGAAACTCAGGGGGGAAGGAGGCCCGTGGGAGCCACTCTTCACATTCCTAGCAAGGGCCACGCGTTGCTTGCTGGGGGCCGAGGTAGAGTGTCCCAGTCATAACAGAGACGCGTGGGAGCAGCGCTGGGCAGCCTCCCTGCAAGTCGATCGGCCTCACTGACTGAAACGGACCTGTGCTTCAGAAACACCCCGTGCTGACGACTCAGTCCAGGGAAACGCTCAGGACGGCACTCTCGCAGAAGCACGAGCTAGGCTGTGAGTGCAGCCGGAAGAAACGTACATCTTTCACCCTTAACACAGCTAGGTATGGGACGGAGCACTGAGGCCCGCCTCAGGTACTTCACGACCTAGGCAGTGGATGCACTGCAGGGGACCCTGTGTCCGAAAGTGTCTCCGAGGAAAGGCCCTGTTCCTCCCGCTGTTTCCTTGAGGTAGTCAGAAAACTACTGAGGATAACTGTCTGAGCTCACGTTTGAAACAGGGCGACCCTGCCCAAACGTAATTTTCCCCCCGGGTGGATGAGATGAGGCTAGAAGGGTGCCTGAGGCACACTCCTGGGGCCCGTCTTTTCTTTGCTCCAGAAGGCCTCAGGGAAAAAGTGCGAGTTTACTCGCATCAGGCTCGCTGGTCTCAGTTCCTTGCTGGGAGCGTCTCCAAGAGCATTCCGGAGATTACCGGCGACAGAAAGGTGAGCCCTGGCCTCGAGTCAAAGTCCAGCGTTTTCCAGTAGTAAAGTGAAGCGTGCCGCCCTAGTGAGGAAGCAGGCGGTAAAGGAGAGCGTCAACTCTGTAAGGTATCGCAGGACTCATTGCGCACTCACGTTCGTTGTAAGTTTTGGGAGAGGGCACTGTGTGCCGCCCAGCTCTTGTGTGGCGTTTGAGCCGCCGGAGTGGAAACGTCCGTTTGCTTTAACTGCACGGATGTGCCAGCAGTAAAGGCACAGTGCTGCCCTCTTCGCTCGACACCTCCCGTTTGTTCAGCCTGCAAACGGCCTCAGGAACGCAGTTCTGAGCAGCCTTACATTCCATGCTGGTGTGCCCCAGGGAGCGATTTGGGCTCTTCTGAGAAACACCACTGTGCGTCCCCAGTGAAACCAGGGGACGCCTCAAGGACGACTCCCTTAGGCAACCTGGAAGCTAGTTGTTTACGTCCAGCCTGAAAAAGAAAACGCTGGACGGCTGTCCCCGGGACAATGCTGGACGTTCGGGACCACCCCGAGTCACCAAGTACCAAACTTGGCACAGCGTGGGGAACGCTCTCCTGCACGTACGGCACCCCCCACCTGGAAACCTTTCTTACCAGAAGGGGGCCCTCGTTCCCTTGTACTAGATAGCTAGACAGAACGTTCAGATAAACATGCTGTGTCATCAAGCCTGAAAGTGGGACACTGATGGCAAAGTACGCCTTCTGCCCGTGTGCGAGCGACTTGTTTCGGCCTTCCAAGCTGCCTGAGCAGCGCTTGCGGCCCGACGTCTCTCCACCGCAGGGTAGTCGCTGTGGGCGAGCAAGGCTGCCTTCTCTCAAAGCCCATCCTGTGCTGGCAAATGCCTTTCTAGGGACTCACACCACTGCACTGCAGAGTCAGCTCCGGCCAAATGAAAGGTGACCTGAGGCCCCAAGGCAAGGGCTAGTGTTTCACGTCAGCAGAGCTGGGGGTGCAGGGGTGCCATGAATCCATGCGCCACGCTGGATGGCCTGAACTCCCCGATGCCTCCGGGGACACAGAGCAGAGGCGGCCGTGCACCACTTTGGCATGGTGACTGCTCTGTGCCGGAGGAGCGGCCGGTCGCTTCTGAGGAACCTCAGGGGGGAAGGAGGCCCGTGGGAGCCACTCTTCACATTCCTAGCAAGGGCCACGCGTTGCTTGCTGGGGCCCGAGGTAGAGTGTCCCAGTCATAACAGAGACGCGTGGGAGCAGCGCTGGGCAGCCTCCCTGCAAGTCGATCGGCCTCACTGACTGAAACGGACCTGTGCTTCAGAAACACCCCGTGCTGACGACTCAGTCCAGGGAAACGCTCAGGACGGCACTCTCGCAGAAGCGCGAGCTAGGCTGTGAGTGCAGCCGGAAGAAACGTACATCTTTCACCCTTAACACAGCTAGGTATGGGACGGAGCACTGAGGCCCGCCTCAGGTACTTCACGACCTAGGCAGTGGATGCACTGCAGGGGACCCTGTGTCCGAAAGTGTCTCCGAGGAAAGGCCCTGTTCCTCCCGCTGTTTCCTTGAGGTAGTCAGAAAACTACTGAGGATAACTGTCTGAGCTCACGTTTGAAACAGGGCGACCCTGCCCAAACGTAATTTCCCCCCCGGGTGGATGAGATGCGGCGAGAAGGGTGCCTGAGGCACACTCCTGGGGCCCGTCTTTTCTTTGCTCCAGAAGGCCTCAGGGAAAAAGTGCGAGTTTACTCGCATCAGGCTCGCTGGTCTCAGTTCCTTGCTGGGAGCGTCTCCAAGAGCATTCCGGAGATTACCGGCGACAGAAAGGTGAGCCGTGGCCTCGAGTCAAAGTCCAGCGTTTTCCAGTAGTAAAGTGAAGCGTGCCGCCCTAGTGAGGAAGCAGGCGGTAAAGGAGAGCGTCAACTCTGTAAGGTATCGCAGGACTCATTGCGCACTCACGTTCGTTGTAAGTTTTGGGAGAGGGCACTGTGTGCCGCCCAGCTCTTGTGTGGCGTTTGAGCCGCCGGAGTGGAAACGTCCGTTTGCTTTAACTGCACGGATGTGCCAGCAGTAAAGGCACAGTGCTGCCCTCTTCGCTCGACACCTCCCGTTTGTTCAGCCTGCAAACGGCCTCAGGAACGCAGTTCTGAGCAGCCTTACATTCCATGCTGGTGTGCCCCAGGGAGCGATTTGGGCTCTTCTGAGAAACACCACTGTGCGTCCCCAGTGAAACCAGGGGACGCCTCAAGGACGACTCCCTTAGGCAACCTGGAAGCTAGTTGTTTACGTCCAGCCTGAAAAAGAAAACGCTGGACGGCTGTCCCCGGGACAATGCTGGACGTTCGGGACCACCCCGAGTCACCAAGTACCAAACTTGGCAGAGCGTGGGGAACGCTCTCCTGCACGTATGGCACCCCCCACCTGGAAACCTTTCTTACCAGAAGGGGGCCCTCGTTCCCTTGTACTAGATAGCTAGACAGAACGTTCAGATAAACATGCTGTGTCATCAAGCCTGAAAGTGGGACACTGATGGCAAAGTACGCCTTCTGCCCGTGTGCGAGCGACTTGTTTCGGCCTTCCAAGCTGCCTGAGCAGCGCTTGCGGCCCGACGTCTCTCCACCGCAGGGTAGTCGCTGTGGGCGAGCAAGGCTGCCTTCTCTCAAAGCCCATCCTGTGCTGGCAAATGCCTTTCTAGGGACTCATACCACTGCACTGCAGAGTCAGCTCCGGCCAAATGAAAGGTGACCTGAGGCCCCAAGGCAAGGGCTAGTGTTTCACGTCAGCAGAGCTGGGGGTGCAGGGGTGCCATGAATCCATGCGCCACGCTGGATGGCCTGAACTCCCCGATGCCTCCGGGGACACAGAGCAGAGGCGGCCGTGCACCACTTTGCCATGGTGACTGCTCTGTGCCGGAGGAGCGGCCGGTCGCTTCTGAGGAACCTCAGGGGGGAAGGAGGCCCGTGGGAGCCACTCTTCACATTCCTAGCAAGGGCCACGCGTTGCTTGCTGGGGGCCGAGGTAGAGTGTCCCAGTCATAACAGAGACGCGTGGGAGCAGCGCTGGGCAGCCTCCCTGCAAGTCGATCGGCCTCACTGACTGAAACGGACCTGTGCTTCAGAAACACCCCGTGCTGACGACTCAGTCCAGGGAAACGCTCAGGACGGCACTCTCGCAGAAGCGCGAGCTAGGCTGTGAGTGCAGCCGGAAGAAACGTACATCTTTCACCCTTAACACAGCTAGGTATGGGACGGAGCACTGAGGCCCGCCTCAGGTACTTCACGACCTAGGCAGTGGATGCACTGCAGGGGACCCTGTGTCCGAAAGTGTCTCCGAGGAAAGGCCCTGTTCCTCCCGCTGTTTCCTTGAGGTAGTCAGAAAACTACTGAGGATAACTGTCTGAGCTCACGTTTGAAACAGGGCGACCCTGCCCAAACGTAATTTTCCCCCCGGGTGGATGAGATGCGGCTAGAAGGGTGCCTGAGGCACACTCCTGGGGCCCGTCTTTTCTTTGCTCCAGAAGGCCTCAGGGAAAAAGTGCGAGTTTACTCGCATCAGGCTCGCTGGTCTCAGTTCCTTGCTGGGAGCGTCTCCAAGAGCATTCCGGAGATTACCGGCGACAGAAAGGTGAGCCGTGGCCTCGAGTCAAAGTCCAGCGTTTTCCAGTAGTAAAGTGAAGCGTGCCGCCCTAGTGAGGAAGCAGGCGGTAAAGGAGAGCGTCAACTCTGTAAGGTATCGCAGGACTCATTGCGCACTCACGTTCGTTGTAAGTTTTGGGAGAGGGCACTGTGTGCCGCCCAGCTCTTGTGTGGCGTTTGAGCCGCCGGAGTGGAAACGTCCGTTTGCTTTAACTGCACGGATGTGCCAGCAGTAAAGGCACAGTGCTGCCCTCTTCGCTCGACACCTCCCGTTTGTTCAGCCTGCAAACGGCCTCAGGAACGCAGTTCTGAGCAGCCTTACATTCCATGCTGGTGTGCCCCAGGGAGCGATTTGGGCTCTTCTGAGAAACACCACTGTGCGTCCCCAGTGAAACCAGGGGACGCCTCAAGGACGACTCCCTTCGGCACCTGGAAGCTAGTTGTTTACGTCCAGCCTGAAAAAGAAAACGCTGGACGGCTGTCCCCGGGACAATGCTGGACGTTCGGGACCACCCCGAGTCACCAAGTACCAAACTTGGCACAGCGTGGGGAACGCTCTCCTGCACGTACGGCACCCCCCACCGGGAAACCTTTCTTACCAGAAGGGGGCCCTCGTTCCCTTGTACTAGATAGCTAGACAGAACGTTCAGATAAACATGCTGTGTCATCAAGCCTGAAAGTGGGACACTGATGGCAAAGTACGCCTTCTGCCCGTGTGCGAGCGACTTGTTTCGGCCTTCCAAGCTGCCTGAGCAGCGCTTGCGGCCCGACGTCTCTCCACTGCAGGGTAGTCGCTGTGGGCGAGCAAGGCTGCGTTCTCTCAAAGCCCATCCTGTGCTGGCAAATGCCTTTCTAGGGACTCATACCACTGCACTGCAGAGTCAGCTCCGGCCAAATGAAAGGTGACCTGAGGCCCCAAGGCAAGGGCTAGTGTTTCACGTCAGCAGAGCTGGGGGTGCAGGGGTGCCATGAATCCATGCGCCACGCTGGATGGCCTGAACTCCCCGATGCCTCCGGGGACACAGAGCAGAGGCGGCCGTGCACCACTTTGGCATGGTGACTGCTCTGTGCCGGAGGAGCGGCCGGTCGCTTCTGAGGAACCTCAGGGGGGAAGGAGGCCCGTGGGAGCCACTCTTCACATTCCTAGCAAGGGCCACGCGTTGCTTGCTGGGGGCCGAGGTAGAGTGTCCCAGTCATAACAGAGACGCGTGGGAGCAGCGCTGGGCAGCCTCCCTGCAAGTCGATCGGCCTCACTGACTGAAACGGACCTGTGCTTCAGAAACACCCCGTGCTGACGACTCAGTCCAGGGAAACGCTCAGGACGGCACTCTCGCAGAAGCGCGAGCTAGGCTGTGAGTGCAGCCGGAAGAAACGTACATCTTTCACCCTTAACACAGCTAGGTATGGGACGGAGCACTGAGGCCCGCCTCAGGTACTTCACGACCTAGGCAGTGGATGCACTGCAGGGGACCCTGTGTCCGAAAGTGTCTCCGAGGAAAGGCCCTGTTCCTCCCGCTGTTTCCTTGAGGTAGTCAGAAAACTACTGAGGATAACTGTCTGAGCTCACGTTTGAAACAGGGCGACCCTGCCCAAACGTAATTTCCCCCCCGGGTGGATGAGATGCGGCGAGAAGGGTGCCTGAGGCACACTCCTGGGGCCCGTCTTTTCTTTGCTCCAGAAGGCCTCAGGGAAAAAGTGCGAGTTTACTCGCATCAGGCTCGCTGGTCTCAGTTCCTTGCTGGGAGCGTCTCCAAGAGCATTCCGGAGATTACCGGCGACAGAAAGGTGAGCCGTGGCCTCGAGTCAAAGTCCAGCGTTTTCCAGTAGTAAAGTGAAGCGTGCCGCCCTAGTGAGGAAGCAGGCGGTAAAGGAGAGCGTCAACTCTGTAAGGTATCGCAGGACTCATTGCGCACTCACGTTCGTTGTAAGTTTTGGGAGAGGGCACTGTGTGCCGCCCAGCTCTTGTGTGGCGTTTGAGCCGCCGGAGTGGAAACGTCCGTTTGCTTTAACTGCACGGATGTGCCAGCAGTAAAGGCACAGTGCTGCCCTCTTCGCTCGACACCTCCCGTTTGTTCAGCCTGCAAACGGCCTCAGGAACGCAGTTCTGAGCAGCCTTACATTCCATGCTGGTGTGCCCCAGGGAGCGATTTGGGCTCTTCTGAGAAACACCACTGTGCGTCCCCAGTGAAACCAGGGGACGCCTCAAGGACGACTCCCTTAGGCAACCTGGAAGCTAGTTGTTTACGTCCAGCCTGAAAAAGAAAACGCTGGACGGCTGTCCCCGGGACAATGCTGGACGTTCGGGACCACCCCGAGTCACCAAGTACCAAACTTGGCAGAGCGTGGGGAACGCTCTCCTGCACGTACGGCACCCCCCACCTGGAAACCTTTCTTACCAGAAGGGGGCCCTCGTTCCCTTGTACTAGATAGCTAGACAGAACGTTCAGATAAACATGCTGTGTCATCAAGCCTGAAAGTGGGACACTGATGGCAAAGTACGCCTTCTGCCCGTGTGCGAGCGACTTGTTTCGGCCTTCCAAGCTGCCTGAGCAGCGCTTGCGGCCCGACGTCTCTCCACCGCAGGGTAGTCGCTGTGGGCGAGCAAGGCTGCCTTCTCTCAAAGCCCATCCTGTGCTGGCAAATGCCTTTCTAGGGACTCATACCACTGCACTGCAGAGTCAGCTCCGGCCAAATGAAAGGTGACCTGAGGCCCCAAGGCAAGGGCTAGTGTTTCACGTCAGCAGAGCTGGGGGTGCAGGGGTGCCATGAATCCATGCGCCACGCTGGATGGCCTGAACTCCCCGATGCCTCCGGGGACACAGAGCAGAGGCGGCCGTGCACCACTTTGGCATGGTGACTGCTCTGTGCCGGAGGAGCGGCCGGTCGCTTCTGAGGAACCTCAGGGGGGAAGGAGGCCCGTGGGAGCCACTCTTCACATTCCTAGCAAGGGCCACGCGTTGCTTGCTGGGGGCCGAGGTAGAGTGTCCCAGTCATAACAGAGACGCGTGGGAGCAGCGCTGGGCAGCCTCCCTGCAAGTCGATCGGCCTCACTGACTGAAACGGACCTGTGCTTCAGAAACACCCCGTGCTGACGACTCAGTCCAGGGAAACGCTCAGGACGGCACTCTCGCAGAAGCGCGAGCTAGGCTGTGAGTGCAGCCGGAAGAAACGTACATCTTTCACCCTTAACACAGCTAGGTATGGGACGGAGCACTGAGGCCCGCCTCAGGTACTTCACGACCTAGGCAGTGGATGCACTGCAGGGGACCCTGTGTCCGAAAGTGTCTCCGAGGAAAGGCCCTGTTCCTCCCGCTGTTTCCTTGAGGTAGTCAGAAAACTACTGAGGATAACTGTCTGAGCTCACGTTTGAAACAGGGCGACCCTGCCCAAACGTAATTTTCCCCCCGGGTGGATGAGATGCGGCTAGAAGGGTGCCTGAGGCACACTCCTGGGGCCCGTCTTTTCTTTGCTCCAGAAGGCCTCAGGGAAAAAGTGCGAGTTTACTCGCATCAGGCTCGCTGGTCTCAGTTCCTTGCTGGGAGCGTCTCCAAGAGCATTCCGGAGATTACCGGCGACAGAAAGGTGAGCCGTGGCCTCGAGTCAAAGTCCAGCGTTTTCCAGTAGTAAAGTGAAGCGTGCCGCCCTAGTGAGGAAGCAGGCGGTAAAGGAGAGCGTCAACTCTGTAAGGTATCGCAGGACTCATTGCGCACTCACGTTCGTTGTAAGTTTTGGGAGAGGGCACTGTGTGCCGCCCAGCTCTTGTGTGGCGTTTGAGCCGCCGGAGTGGAAACGTCCGTTTGCTTTAACTGCACGGATGTGCCAGCAGTAAAGGCACAGTGCTGCCCTCTTCGCTCGACACCTCCCGTTTGTTCAGCCTGCAAACGGCCTCAGGAACGCAGTTCTGAGCAGCCTTACATTCCATGCTGGTGTGCCCCAGGGAGCGATTTGGGCTCTTCTGAGAAACACCACTGTGCGTCCCCAGTGAAACCAGGGGACGCCTCAAGGACGACTCCCTTAGGCAACCTGGAAGCTAGTTGTTTACGTCCAGCCTGAAAAAGAAAACGCTGGACGGCTGTCCCCGGGACAATGCTGGACGTTCGGGACCACCCCGAGTCACCAAGTACCAAACTTGGCACAGCGTGGGGAACGCTCTCCTGCACGTACGGCACCCCCCACCTGGAAACCTTTCTTACCAGAAGGGGGCCCTCGTTCCCTTGTACTAGATAGCTAGACAGAACGTTCAGATAAACATGCTGTGTCATCAAGCCTGAAAGTGGGACACTGATGGCAAAGTACGCCTTCTGCCCGTGTGCGAGCGACTTGTTTCGGCCTTCCAAGCTGCCTGAGCAGCGCTTGCGGCCCGACGTCTCTCCACCGCAGGGTAGTCGCTGTGGGCGAGCAAGGCTGCCTTCTCTCAAAGCCCATCCTGTGCTGGCAAATGCCTTTCTAGGGACTCACACCACTGCACTGCAGAGTCAGCTCCGGCCAAATGAAAGGTGACCTGAGGCCCCAAGGCAAGGGCTAGTGTTTCACGTCAGCAGAGCTGGGGGTGCAGGGGTGCCATGAATCCATGCGCCACGCTGGATGGCCTGAACTCCCCGATGCCTCCGGGGACACAGAGCAGAGGCGGCCGTGCACCACTTTGGCATGGTGACTGCTCTGTGCCGGAGGAGCGGCCGGTCGCTTCTGAGGAACCTCAGGGGGGAAGGAGGCCCGTGGGAGCCACTCTTCACATTCCTAGCAAGGGCCACGCGTTGCTTGCTGGGGCCCGAGGTAGAGTGTCCCAGTCATAACAGAGACGCGTGGGAGCAGCGCTGGGCAGCCTCCCTGCAAGTCGATCGGCCTCACTGACTGAAACGGACCTGTGCTTCAGAAACACCCCGTGCTGACGACTCAGTCCAGGGAAACGCTCAGGACGGCACTCTCGCAGAAGCGCGAGCTAGGCTGTGAGTGCAGCCGGAAGAAACGTACATCTTTCACCCTTAACACAGCTAGGTATGGGACGGAGCACTGAGGCCCGCCTCAGGTACTTCACGACCTAGGCAGTGGATGCACTGCAGGGGACCCTGTGTCCGAAAGTGTCTCCGAGGAAAGGCCCTGTTCCTCCCGCTGTTTCCTTGAGGTAGTCAGAAAACTACTGAGGATAACTGTCTGAGCTCACGTTTGAAACAGGGCGACCCTGCCCAAACGTAATTTCCCCCCCGGGTGGATGAGATGCGGCGAGAAGGGTGCCTGAGGCACACTCCTGGGGCCCGTCTTTTCTTTGCTCCAGAAGGCCTCAGGGAAAAAGTGCGAGTTTACTCGCATCAGGCTCGCTGGTCTCAGTTCCTTGCTGGGAGCGTCTCCAAGAGCATTCCGGAGATTACCGGCGACAGAAAGGTGAGCCGTGGCCTCGAGTCAAAGTCCAGCGTTTTCCAGTAGTAAAGTGAAGCGTGCCGCCCTAGTGAGGAAGCAGGCGGTAAAGGAGAGCGTCAACTCTGTAAGGTATCGCAGGACTCATTGCGCACTCACGTTCGTTGTAAGTTTTGGGAGAGGGCACTGTGTGCCGCCCAGCTCTTGTGTGGCGTTTGAGCCGCCGGAGTGGAAACGTCCGTTTGCTTTAACTGCACGGATGTGCCAGCAGTAAAGGCACAGTGCTGCCCTCTTCGCTCGACACCTCCCGTTTGTTCAGCCTGCAAACGGCCTCAGGAACGCAGTTCTGAGCAGCCTTACATTCCATGCTGGTGTGCCCCAGGGAGCGATTTGGGCTCTTCTGAGAAACACCACTGTGCGTCCCCAGTGAAACCAGGGGACGCCTCAAGGACGACTCCCTTAGGCAACCTGGAAGCTAGTTGTTTACGTCCAGCCTGAAAAAGAAAACGCTGGACGGCTGTCCCCGGGACAATGCTGGACGTTCGGGACCACCCCGAGTCACCAAGTACCAAACTTGGCAGAGCGTGGGGAACGCTCTCCTGCACGTACGGCACCCCCCACCTGGAAACCTTTCTTACCAGAAGGGGGCCCTCGTTCCCTTGTACTAGATAGCTAGACAGAACGTTCAGATAAACATGCTGTGTCATCAAGCCTGAAAGTGGGACACTGATGGCAAAGTACGCCTTCTGCCCGTGTGCGAGCGACTTGTTTCGGCCTTCCAAGCTGCCTGAGCAGCGCTTGCGGCCCGACGTCTCTCCACCGCAGGGTAGTCGCTGTGGGCGAGCAAGGCTGCCTTCTCTCAAAGCCCATCCTGTGCTGGCAAATGCCTTTCTAGGGACTCACACCACTGCACTGCAGAGTCAGCTCCGGCCAAATGAAAGGTGACCTGAGGCCCCAAGGCAAGGGCTAGTGTTTCACGTCAGCAGAGCTGGGGGTGCAGGGGTGCCATGAATCCATGCGCCACGCTGGATGGCCTGAACTCCCCGATGCCTCCGGGGACACAGAGCAGAGGCGGCCGTGCACCACTTTGGCATGGTGACTGCTCTGTGCCGGAGGAGCGGCCGGTCGCTTCTGAGGAACCTCAGGGGGGAAGGAGGCCCGTGGGAGCCACTCTTCACATTCCTAGCAAGGGCCACGCGTTGCTTGCTGGGGCCCGAGGTAGAGTGTCCCAGTCATAACAGAGACGCGTGGGAGCAGCGCTGGGCAGCCTCCCTGCAAGTCGATCGGCCTCACTGACTGAAACGGACCTGTGCTTCAGAAACACCCCGTGCTGACGACTCAGTCCAGGGAAACGCTCAGGACGGCACTCTCGCAGAAGCGCGAGCTAGGCTGTGAGTGCAGCCGGAAGAAACGTACATCTTTCACCCTTAACACAGCTAGGTATGGGACGGAGCACTGAGGCCCGCCTCAGGTACTTCACGACCTAGGCAGTGGATGCACTGCAGGGGACCCTGTGTCCGAAAGTGTCTCCGAGGAAAGGCCCTGTTCCTCCCGCTGTTTCCTTGAGGTAGTCAGAAAACTACTGAGGATAACTGTCTGAGCTCACGTTTGAAACAGGGCGACCCTGCCCAAACGTAATTTTCCCCCCGGGTGGATGAGATGCGGCTAGAAGGGTGCCTGAGGCACACTCCTGGGGCCCGTCTTTTCTTTGCTCCAGAAGGCCTCAGGGAAAAAGTGCGAGTTTACTCGCATCAGGCTCGCTGGTCTCAGTTCCTTGCTGGGAGCGTCTCCAAGAGCATTCCGGAGATTACCGGCGACAGAAAGGTGAGCCGTGGCCTCGAGTCAAAGTCCAGCGTTTTCCAGTAGTAAAGTGAAGCGTGCCGCCCTAGTGAGGAAGCAGGCGGTAAAGGAGAGCGTCAACTCTGTAAGGTATCGCAGGACTCATTGCGCACTCACGTTCGTTGTAAGTTTTGGGAGAGGGCACTGTGTGCCGCCCAGCTCTTGTGTGGCGTTTGAGCCGCCGGAGTGGAAACGTCCGTTTGCTTTAACTGCACGGATGTGCCAGCAGTAAAGGCACAGTGCTGCCCTCTTCGCTCGACACCTCCCGTTTGTTCAGCCTGCAAACGGCCTCAGGAACGCAGTTCTGAGCAGCCTTACATTCCATGCTGGTGTGCCCCAGGGAGCGATTTGGGCTCTTCTGAGAAACACCACTGTGCGTCCCCAGTGAAACCAGGGGACGCCTCAAGGACGACTCCCTTAGGCAACCTGGAAGCTAGTTGTTTACGTCCAGCCTGAAAAAGAAAACGCTGGACGGCTGTCCCCGGGACAATGCTGGACGTTCGGGACCACCCCGAGTCACCAAGTACCAAACTTGGCACAGCGTGGGGAACGCTCTCCTGCACGTACGGCACCCCCCACCTGGAAACCTTTCTTACCAGAAGGGGGCCCTCGTTCCCTTGTACTAGATAGCTAGACAGAACGTTCAGATAAACATGCTGTGTCATCAAGCCTGAAAGTGGGACACTGATGGCAAAGTACGCCTTCTGCCCGTGTGCGAGCGACTTGTTTCGGCCTTCCAAGCTGCCTGAGCAGCGCTTGCGGCCCGACGTCTCTCCACCGCAGGGTAGTCGCTGTGGGCGAGCAAGGCTGCCTTCTCTCAAAGCCCATCCTGTGCTGGCAAATGCCTTTCTAGGGACTCACACCACTGCACTGCAGAGTCAGCTCCGGCCAAATGAAAGGTGACCTGAGGCCCCAAGGCAAGGGCTAGTGTTTCACGTCAGCAGAGCTGGGGGTGCAGGGGTGCCATGAATCCATGCGCCACGCTGGATGGCCTGAACTCCCCGATGCCTCCGGGGACACAGAGCAGAGGCGGCCGTGCACCACTTTGGCATGGTGACTGCTCTGTGCCGGAGGAGCGGCCGGTCGCTTCTGAGGAACCTCAGGGGGGAAGGAGGCCCGTGGGAGCCACTCTTCACATTCCTAGCAAGGGCCACGCGTTGCTTGCTGGGGCCCGAGGTAGAGTGTCCCAGTCATAACAGAGACGCGTGGGAGCAGCGCTGGGCAGCCTCCCTGCAAGTCGATCGGCCTCACTGACTGAAACGGACCTGTGCTTCAGAAACACCCCGTGCTGACGACTCAGTCCAGGGAAACGCTCAGGACGGCACTCTCGCAGAAGCGCGAGCTAGGCTGTGAGTGCAGCCGGAAGAAACGTACATCTTTCACCCTTAACACAGCTAGGTATGGGACGGAGCACTGAGGCCCGCCTCAGGTACTTCACGACCTAGGCAGTGGATGCACTGCAGGGGACCCTGTGTCCGAAAGTGTCTCCGAGGAAAGGCCCTGTTCCTCCCGCTGTTTCCTTGAGGTAGTCAGAAAACTACTGAGGATAACTGTCTGAGCTCACGTTTGAAACAGGGCGACCCTGCCCAAACGTAATTTCCCCCCCGGGTGGATGAGATGCGGCGAGAAGGGTGCCTGAGGCACACTCCTGGGGCCCGTCTTTTCTTTGCTCCAGAAGGCCTCAGGGAAAAAGTGCGAGTTTACTCGCATCAGGCTCGCTGGTCTCAGTTCCTTGCTGGGAGCGTCTCCAAGAGCATTCCGGAGATTACCGGCGACAGAAAGGTGAGCCGTGGCCTCGAGTCAAAGTCCAGCGTTTTCCAGTAGTAAAGTGAAGCGTGCCGCCCTAGTGAGGAAGCAGGCGGTAAAGGAGAGCGTCAACTCTGTAAGGTATCGCAGGACTCATTGCGCACTCACGTTCGTTGTAAGTTTTGGGAGAGGGCACTGTGTGCCGCCCAGCTCTTGTGTGGCGTTTGAGCCGCCGGAGTGGAAACGTCCGTTTGCTTTAACTGCACGGATGTGCCAGCAGTAAAGGCACAGTGCTGCCCTCTTCGCTCGACACCTCCCGTTTGTTCAGCCTGCAAACGGCCTCAGGAACGCAGTTCTGAGCAGCCTTACATTCCATGCTGGTGTGCCCCAGGGAGCGATTTGGGCTCTTCTGAGAAACACCACTGTGCGTCCCCAGTGAAACCAGGGGACGCCTCAAGGACGACTCCCTTAGGCAACCTGGAAGCTAGTTGTTTACGTCCAGCCTGAAAAAGAAAACGCTGGACGGCTGTCCCCGGGACAATGCTGGACGTTCGGGACCACCCCGAGTCACCAAGTACCAAACTTGGCAGAGCGTGGGGAACGCTCTCCTGCACGTACGGCACCCCCCACCTGGAAACCTTTCTTACCAGAAGGGGGCCCTCGTTCCCTTGTACTAGATAGCTAGACAGAACGTTCAGATAAACATGCTGTGTCATCAAGCCTGAAAGTGGGACACTGATGGCAAAGTACGCCTTCTGCCCGTGTGCGAGCGACTTGTTTCGGCCTTCCAAGCTGCCTGAGCAGCGCTTGCGGCCCGACGTCTCTCCACCGCAGGGTAGTCGCTGTGGGCGAGCAAGGCTGCCTTCTCTCAAAGCCCATCCTGTGCTGGCAAATGCCTTTCTAGGGACTCACACCACTGCACTGCAGAGTCAGCTCCGGCCAAATGAAAGGTGACCTGAGGCCCCAAGGCAAGGGCTAGTGTTTCACGTCAGCAGAGCTGGGGGTGCAGGGGTGCCATGAATCCATGCGCCACGCTGGATGGCCTGAACTCCCCGATGCCTCCGGGGACACAGAGCAGAGGCGGCCGTGCACCACTTTGGCATGGTGACTGCTCTGTGCCGGAGGAGCGGCCGGTCGCTTCTGAGGAACCTCAGGGGGGAAGGAGGCCCGTGGGAGCCACTCTTCACATTCCTAGCAAGGGCCACGCGTTGCTTGCTGGGGGCCGAGGTAGAGTGTCCCAGTCATAACAGAGACGCGTGGGAGCAGCGCTGGGCAGCCTCCCTGCAAGTCGATCGGCCTCACTGACTGAAACGGACCTGTGCTTCAGAAACACCCCGTGCTGACGACTCAGTCCAGGGAAACGCTCAGGACGGCACTCTCGCAGAAGCGCGAGCTAGGCTGTGAGTGCAGCCGGAAGAAACGTACATCTTTCACCCTTAACACAGCTAGGTATGGGACGGAGCACTGAGGCCCGCCTCAGGTACTTCACGACCTAGGCAGTGGATGCACTGCAGGGGACCCTGTGTCCGAAAGTGTCTCCGAGGAAAGGCCCTGTTCCTCCCGCTGTTTCCTTGAGGTAGTCAGAAAACTACTGAGGATAACTGTCTGAGCTCACGTTTGAAACAGGGCGACCCTGCCCAAACGTAATTTTCCCCCCGGGTGGATGAGATGCGGCTAGAAGGGTGCCTGAGGCACACTCCTGGGGCCCGTCTTTTCTTTGCTCCAGAAGGCCTCAGGGAAAAAGTGCGAGTTTACTCGCATCAGGCTCGCTGGTCTCAGTTCCTTGCTGGGAGCGTCTCCAAGAGCATTCCGGAGATTACCGGCGACAGAAAGGTGAGCCCTGGCCTCGAGTCAAAGTCCAGCGTTTTCCAGTAGTAAAGTGAAGCGTGCCGCCCTAGTGAGGAAGCAGGCGGTAAAGGAGAGCGTCAACTCTGTAAGGTATCGCAGGACTCATTGCGCACTCACGTTCGTTGTAAGTTTTGGGAGAGGGCACTGTGTGCCGCCCAGCTCTTGTGTGGCGTTTGAGCCGCCGGAGTGGAAACGTCCGTTTGCTTTAACTGCACGGATGTGCCAGCAGTAAAGGCACAGTGCTGCCCTCTTCGCTCGACACCTCCCGTTTGTTCAGCCTGCAAACGGCCTCAGGAACGCAGTTCTGAGCAGCCTTACATTCCATGCTGGTGTGCCCCAGGGAGCGATTTGGGCTCTTCTGAGAAACACCACTGTGCGTCCCCAGTGAAACCAGGGGACGCCTCAAGGACGACTCCCTTCGGCACCTGGAAGCTAGTTGTTTACGTCCAGCCTGAAAAAGAAAACGCTGGACGGCTGTCCCCGGGACAATGCTGGACGTTCGGGACCACCCCGAGTCACCAAGTACCAAACTTGGCACAGCGTGGGGAACGCTCTCCTGCACGTACGGCACCCCCCACCGGGAAACCTTTCTTACCAGAAGGGGGCCCTCGTTCCCTTGTACTAGATAGCTAGACAGAACGTTCAGATAAACATGCTGTGTCATCAAGCCTGAAAGTGGGACACTGATGGCAAAGTACGCCTTCTGCCCGTGTGCGAGCGACTTGTTTCGGCCTTCCAAGCTGCCTGAGCAGCGCTTGCGGCCCGACGTCTCTCCACTGCAGGGTAGTCGCTGTGGGCGAGCAAGGCTGCGTTCTCTCAAAGCCCATCCTGTGCTGGCAAATGCCTTTCTAGGGACTCATACCACTGCACTGCAGAGTCAGCTCCGGCCAAATGAAAGGTGACCTGAGGCCCCAAGGCAAGGGCTAGTGTTTCACGTCAGCAGAGCTGGGGGTGCAGGGGTGCCATGAATCCATGCGCCACGCTGGATGGCCTGAACTCCCCGATGCCTCCGGGGACACAGAGCAGAGGCGGCCGTGCACCACTTTGGCATGGTGACTGCTCTGTGCCGGAGGAGCGGCCGGTCGCTTCTGAGGAACCTCAGGGGGGAAGGAGGCCCGTGGGAGCCACTCTTCACATTCCTAGCAAGGGCCACGCGTTGCTTGCTGGGGGCCGAGGTAGAGTGTCCCAGTCATAACAGAGACGCGTGGGAGCAGCGCTGGGCAGCCTCCCTGCAAGTCGATCGGCCTCACTGACTGAAACGGACCTGTGCTTCAGAAACACCCCGTGCTGACGACTCAGTCCAGGGAAACGCTCAGGACGGCACTCTCGCAGAAGCGCGAGCTAGGCTGTGAGTGCAGCCGGAAGAAACGTACATCTTTCACCCTTAACACAGCTAGGTATGGGACGGAGCACTGAGGCCCGCCTCAGGTACTTCACGACCTAGGCAGTGGATGCACTGCAGGGGACCCTGTGTCCGAAAGTGTCTCCGAGGAAAGGCCCTGTTCCTCCCGCTGTTTCCTTGAGGTAGTCAGAAAACTACTGAGGATAACTGTCTGAGCTCACGTTTGAAACAGGGCGACCCTGCCCAAACGTAATTTTCCCCCCGGGTGGATGAGATGCGGCTAGAAGGGTGCCTGAGGCACACTCCTGGGGCCCGTCTTTTCTTTGCTCCAGAAGGCCTCAGGGAAAAAGTGCGAGTTTACTCGCATCAGGCTCGCTGGTCTCAGTTCCTTGCTGGGAGCGTCTCCAAGAGCATTCCGGAGATTACCGGCGACAGAAAGGTGAGCCGTGGCCTCGAGTCAAAGTCCAGCGTTTTCCAGTAGTAAAGTGAAGCGTGCCGCCCTAGTGAGGAAGCAGGCGGTAAAGGAGAGCGTCAACTCTGTAAGGTATCGCAGGACTCATTGCGCACTCACGTTCGTTGTAAGTTTTGGGAGAGGGCACTGTGTGCCGCCCAGCTCTTGTGTGGCGTTTGAGCCGCCGGAGTGGAAACGTCCGTTTGCTTTAACTGCACGGATGTGCCAGCAGTAAAGGCACAGTGCTGCCCTCTTCGCTCGACACCTCCCGTTTGTTCAGCCTGCAAACGGCCTCAGGAACGCAGTTCTGAGCAGCCTTACATTCCATGCTGGTGTGCCCCAGGGAGCGATTTGGGCTCTTCTGAGAAACACCACTGTGCGTCCCCAGTGAAACCAGGGGACGCCTCAAGGACGACTCCCTTCGGCACCTGGAAGCTAGTTGTTTACGTCCAGCCTGAAAAAGAAAACGCTGGACGGCTGTCCCCGGGACAATGCTGGACGTTCGGGACCACCCCGAGTCACCAAGTACCAAACTTGGCAGAGCGTGGGGAACGCTCTCCTGCACGTACGGCACCCCCCACCGGGAAACCTTTCTTACCAGAAGGGGGCCCTCGTTCCCTTGTACTAGATAGCTAGACAGAACGTTCAGATAAACATGCTGTGTCATCAAGCCTGAAAGTGGGACACTGATGGCAAAGTACGCCTTCTGCCCGTGTGCGAGCGACTTGTTTCGGCCTTCCAAGCTGCCTGAGCAGCGCTTGCGGCCCGACGTCTCTCCACTGCAGGGTAGTCGCTGTGGGCGAGCAAGGCTGCGTTCTCTCAAAGCCCATCCTGTGCTGGCAAATGCCTTTCTAGGGACTCATACCACTGCACTGCAGAGTCAGCTCCGGCCAAATGAAAGGTGACCTGAGGCCCCAAGGCAAGGGCTAGTGTTTCACGTCAGCAGAGCTGGGGGTGCAGGGGTGCCATGAATCCATGCGCCACGCTGGATGGCCTGAACTCCCCGATGCCTCCGGGGACACAGAGCAGAGGCGGCCGTGCACCACTTTGGCATGGTGACTGCTCTGTGCCGGAGGAGCGGCCGGTCGCTTCTGAGGAACCTCAGGGGGGAAGGAGGCCCGTGGGAGCCACTCTTCACATTCCTAGCAAGGGCCACGCGTTGCTTGCTGGGGGCCGAGGTAGAGTGTCCCAGTCATAACAGAGACGCGTGGGAGCAGCGCTGGGCAGCCTCCCTGCAAGTCGATCGGCCTCACTGACTGAAACGGACCTGTGCTTCAGAAACACCCCGTGCTGACGACTCAGTCCAGGGAAACGCTCAGGACGGCACTCTCGCAGAAGCGCGAGCTAGGCTGTGAGTGCAGCCGGAAGAAACGTACATCTTTCACCCTTAACACAGCTAGGTATGGGACGGAGCACTGAGGCCCGCCTCAGGTACTTCACGACCTAGGCAGTGGATGCACTGCAGGGGACCCTGTGTCCGAAAGTGTCTCCGAGGAAAGGCCCTGTTCCTCCCGCTGTTTCCTTGAGGTAGTCAGAAAACTACTGAGGATAACTGTCTGAGCTCACGTTTGAAACAGGGCGACCCTGCCCAAACGTAATTTTCCCCCCGGGTGGATGAGATGCGGCTAGAAGGGTGCCTGAGGCACACTCCTGGGGCCCGTCTTTTCTTTGCTCCAGAAGGCCTCAGGGAAAAAGTGCGAGTTTACTCGCATCAGGCTCGCTGGTCTCAGTTCCTTGCTGGGAGCGTCTCCAAGAGCATTCCGGAGATTACCGGCGACAGAAAGGTGAGCCGTGGCCTCGAGTCAAAGTCCAGCGTTTTCCAGTAGTAAAGTGAAGCGTGCCGCCCTAGTGAGGAAGCAGGCGGTAAAGGAGAGCGTCAACTCTGTAAGGTATCGCAGGACTCATTGCGCACTCACGTTCGTTGTAAGTTTTGGGAGAGGGCACTGTGTGCCGCCCAGCTCTTGTGTGGCGTTTGAGCCGCCGGAGTGGAAACGTCCGTTTGCTTTAACTGCACGGATGTGCCAGCAGTAAAGGCACAGTGCTGCCCTCTTCGCTCGACACCTCCCGTTTGTTCAGCCTGCAAACGGCCTCAGGAACGCAGTTCTGAGCAGCCTTACATTCCATGCTGGTGTGCCCCAGGGAGCGATTTGGGCTCTTCTGAGAAACACCACTGTGCGTCCCCAGTGAAACCAGGGGACGCCTCAAGGACGACTCCCTTCGGCAACCTGGAAGCTAGTTGTTTACGTCCAGCCTGAAAAAGAAAACGCTGGACGGCTGTCCCCGGGACAATGCTGGACGTTCGGGACCACCCCGAGTCACCAAGTACCAAACTTGGCAGAGCGTGGGGAACGCTCTCCTGCACGTACGGCACCCCCCACCTGGAAACCTTTCTTACCAGAAGGGGGCCCTCGTTCCCTTGTACTAGATAGCTAGACAGAACGTTCAGATAAACATGCTGTGTCATCAAGCCTGAAAGTGGGACACTGATGGCAAAGTACGCCTTCTGCCCGTGTGCGAGCGACTTGTTTCGGCCTTCCAAGCTGCCTGAGCAGCGCTTGCGGCCCGACGTCTCTCCACCGCAGGGTAGTCGCTGTGGGCGAGCAAGGCTGCCTTCTCTCAAAGCCCATCCTGTGCTGGCAAATGCCTTTCTAGGGACTCATACCACTGCACTGCAGAGTCAGCTCCGGCCAAATGAAAGGTGACCTGAGGCCCCAAGGCAAGGGCTAGTGTTTCACGTCAGCAGAGCTGGGGGTGCAGGGGTGCCATGAATCCATGCGCCACGCTGGATGGCCTGAACTCCCCGATGCCTCCGGGGACACAGAGCAGAGGCGGCCGTGCACCACTTTGGCATGGTGACTGCTCTGTGCCGGAGGAGCGGCCGGTCGCTTCTGAGGAACCTCAGGGGGGAAGGAGGCCCGTGGGAGCCACTCTTCACATTCCTAGCAAGGGCCACGCGTTGCTTGCTGGGGGCCGAGGTAGAGTGTCCCAGTCATAACAGAGACGCGTGGGAGCAGCGCTGGGCAGCCTCCCTGCAAGTCGATCGGCCTCACTGACTGAAACGGACCTGTGCTTCAGAAACACCCCGTGCTGACGACTCAGTCCAGGGAAACGCTCAGGACGGCACTCTCGCAGAAGCGCGAGCTAGGCTGTGAGTGCAGCCGGAAGAAACGTACATCTTTCACCCTTAACACAGCTAGGTATGGGACGGAGCACTGAGGCCCGCCTCAGGTACTTCACGACCTAGGCAGTGGATGCACTGCAGGGGACCCTGTGTCCGAAAGTGTCTCCGAGGAAAGGCCCTGTTCCTCCCGCTGTTTCCTTGAGGTAGTCAGAAAACTACTGAGGATAACTGTCTGAGCTCACGTTTGAAACAGGGCGACCCTGCCCAAACGTAATTTTCCCCCCGGGTGGATGAGATGCGGCTAGAAGGGTGCCTGAGGCACACTCCTGGGGCCCGTCTTTTCTTTGCTCCAGAAGGCCTCAGGGAAAAAGTGCGAGTTTACTCGCATCAGGCTCGCTGGTCTCAGTTCCTTGCTGGGAGCGTCTCCAAGAGCATTCCGGAGATTACCGGCGACAGAAAGGTGAGCCCTGGCCTCGAGTCAAAGTCCAGCGTTTTCCAGTAGTAAAGTGAAGCGTGCCGCCCTAGTGAGGAAGCAGGCGGTAAAGGAGAGCGTCAACTCTGTAAGGTATCGCAGGACTCATTGCGCACTCACGTTCGTTGTAAGTTTTGGGAGAGGGCACTGTGTGCCGCCCAGCTCTTGTGTGGCGTTTGAGCCGCCGGAGTGGAAACGTCCGTTTGCTTTAACTGCACGGATGTGCCAGCAGTAAAGGCACAGTGCTGCCCTCTTCGCTCGACACCTCCCGTTTGTTCAGCCTGCAAACGGCCTCAGGAACGCAGTTCTGAGCAGCCTTACATTCCATGCTGGTGTGCCCCAGGGAGCGATTTGGGCTCTTCTGAGAAACACCACTGTGCGTCCCCAGTGAAACCAGGGGACGCCTCAAGGACGACTCCCTTCGGCACCTGGAAGCTAGTTGTTTACGTCCAGCCTGAAAAAGAAAACGCTGGACGGCTGTCCCCGGGACAATGCTGGACGTTCGGGACCACCCCGAGTCACCAAGTACCAAACTTGGCAGAGCGTGGGGAACGCTCTCCTGCACGTACGGCACCCCCCACCTGGAAACCTTTCTTACCAGAAGGGGGCCCTCGTTCCCTTGTACTAGATAGCTAGACAGAACGTTCAGATAAACATGCTGTGTCATCAAGCCTGAAAGTGGGACACTGATGGCAAAGTACGCCTTCTGCCCGTGTGCGAGCGACTTGTTTCGGCCTTCCAAGCTGCCTGAGCAGCGCTTGCGGCCCGACGTCTCTCCACCGCAGGGTAGTCGCTGTGGGCGAGCAAGGCTGCCTTCTCTCAAAGCCCATCCTGTGCTGGCAAATGCCTTTCTAGGGACTCACACCACTGCACTGCAGAGTCAGCTCCGGCCAAATGAAAGGTGACCTGAGGCCCCAAGGCAAGGGCTAGTGTTTCACGTCAGCAGAGCTGGGGGTGCAGGGGTGCCATGAATCCATGCGCCACGCTGGATGGCCTGAACTCCCCGATGCCTCCGGGGACACAGAGCAGAGGCGGCCGTGCACCACTTTGGCATGGTGACTGCTCTGTGCCGGAGGAGCGGCCGGTCGCTTCTGAGGAACCTCAGGGGGGAAGGAGGCCCGTGGGAGCCACTCTTCACATTCCTAGCAAGGGCCACGCGTTGCTTGCTGGGGGCCGAGGTAGAGTGTCCCAGTCATAACAGAGACGCGTGGGAGCAGCGCTGGGCAGCCTCCCTGCAAGTCGATCGGCCTCACTGACTGAAACGGACCTGTGCTTCAGAAACACCCCGTGCTGACGACTCAGTCCAGGGAAACGCTCAGGACGGCACTCTCGCAGAAGCGCGAGCTAGGCTGTGAGTGCAGCCGGAAGAAACGTACATCTTTCACCCTTAACACAGCTAGGTATGGGACGGAGCACTGAGGCCCGCCTCAGGTACTTCACGACCTAGGCAGTGGATGCACTGCAGGGGACCCTGTGTCCGAAAGTGTCTCCGAGGAAAGGCCCTGTTCCTCCCGCTGTTTCCTTGAGGTAGTCAGAAAACTACTGAGGATAACTGTCTGAGCTCACGTTTGAAACAGGGCGACCCTGCCCAAACGTAATTTCCCCCCCGGGTGGATGAGATGCGGCGAGAAGGGTGCCTGAGGCACACTCCTGGGGCCCGTCTTTTCTTTGCTCCAGAAGGCCTCAGGGAAAAAGTGCGAGTTTACTCGCATCAGGCTCGCTGGTCTCAGTTCCTTGCTGGGAGCGTCTCCAAGAGCATTCCGGAGATTACCGGCGACAGAAAGGTGAGCCGTGGCCTCGAGTCAAAGTCCAGCGTTTTCCAGTAGTAAAGTGAAGCGTGCCGCCCTAGTGAGGAAGCAGGCGGTAAAGGAGAGCGTCAACTCTGTAAGGTATCGCAGGACTCATTGCGCACTCACGTTCGTTGTAAGTTTTGGGAGAGGGCACTGTGTGCCGCCCAGCTCTTGTGTGGCGTTTGAGCCGCCGGAGTGGAAACGTCCGTTTGCTTTAACTGCACGGATGTGCCAGCAGTAAAGGCACAGTGCTGCCCTCTTCGCTCGACACCTCCCGTTTGTTCAGCCTGCAAACGGCCTCAGGAACGCAGTTCTGAGCAGCCTTACATTCCATGCTGGTGTGCCCCAGGGAGCGATTTGGGCTCTTCTGAGAAACACCACTGTGCGTCCCCAGTGAAACCAGGGGACGCCTCAAGGACGACTCCCTTAGGCAACCTGGAAGCTAGTTGTTTACGTCCAGCCTGAAAAAGAAAACGCTGGACGGCTGTCCCCGGGACAATGCTGGACGTTCGGGACCACCCCGAGTCACCAAGTACCAAACTTGGCAGAGCGTGGGGAACGCTCTCCTGCACGTACGGCACCCCCCACCTGGAAACCTTTCTTACCAGAAGGGGGCCCTCGTTCCCTTGTACTAGATAGCTAGACAGAACGTTCAGATAAACATGCTGTGTCATCAAGCCTGAAAGTGGGACACTGATGGCAAAGTACGCCTTCTGCCCGTGTGCGAGCGACTTGTTTCGGCCTTCCAAGCTGCCTGAGCAGCGCTTGCGGCCCGACGTCTCTCCACCGCAGGGTAGTCGCTGTGGGCGAGCAAGGCTGCCTTCTCTCAAAGCCCATCCTGTGCTGGCAAATGCCTTTCTAGGGACTCACACCACTGCACTGCAGAGTCAGCTCCGGCCAAATGAAAGGTGACCTGAGGCCCCAAGGCAAGGGCTAGTGTTTCACGTCAGCAGAGCTGGGGGTGCAGGGGTGCCATGAATCCATGCGCCACGCTGGATGGCCTGAACTCCCCGATGCCTCCGGGGACACAGAGCAGAGGCGGCCGTGCACCACTTTGGCATGGTGACTGCTCTGTGCCGGAGGAGCGGCCGGTCGCTTCTGAGGAACCTCAGGGGGGAAGGAGGCCCGTGGGAGCCACTCTTCACATTCCTAGCAAGGGCCACGCGTTGCTTGCTGGGGGCCGAGGTAGAGTGTCCCAGTCATAACAGAGACGCGTGGGAGCAGCGCTGGGCAGCCTCCCTGCAAGTCGATCGGCCTCACTGACTGAAACGGACCTGTGCTTCAGAAACACCCCGTGCTGACGACTCAGTCCAGGGAAACGCTCAGGACGGCACTCTCGCAGAAGCGCGAGCTAGGCTGTGAGTGCAGCCGGAAGAAACGTACATCTTTCACCCTTAACACAGCTAGGTATGGGACGGAGCACTGAGGCCCGCCTCAGGTACTTCACGACCTAGGCAGTGGATGCACTGCAGGGGACCCTGTGTCCGAAAGTGTCTCCGAGGAAAGGCCCTGTTCCTCCCGCTGTTTCCTTGAGGTAGTCAGAAAACTACTGAGGATAACTGTCTGAGCTCACGTTTGAAACAGGGCGACCCTGCCCAAACGTAATTTTCCCCCCGGGTGGATGAGATGCGGCTAGAAGGGTGCCTGAGGCACACTCCTGGGGCCCGTCTTTTCTTTGCTCCAGAAGGCCTCAGGGAAAAAGTGCGAGTTTACTCGCATCAGGCTCGCTGGTCTCAGTTCCTTGCTGGGAGCGTCTCCAAGAGCATTCCGGAGATTACCGGCGACAGAAAGGTGAGCCCTGGCCTCGAGTCAAAGTCCAGCGTTTTCCAGTAGTAAAGTGAAGCGTGCCGCCCTAGTGAGGAAGCAGGCGGTAAAGGAGAGCGTCAACTCTGTAAGGTATCGCAGGACTCATTGCGCACTCACGTTCGTTGTAAGTTTTGGGAGAGGGCACTGTGTGCCGCCCAGCTCTTGTGTGGCGTTTGAGCCGCCGGAGTGGAAACGTCCGTTTGCTTTAACTGCACGGATGTGCCAGCAGTAAAGGCACAGTGCTGCCCTCTTCGCTCGACACCTCCCGTTTGTTCAGCCTGCAAACGGCCTCAGGAACGCAGTTCTGAGCAGCCTTACATTCCATGCTGGTGTGCCCCAGGGAGCGATTTGGGCTCTTCTGAGAAACACCACTGTGCGTCCCCAGTGAAACCAGGGGACGCCTCAAGGACGACTCCCTTCGGCACCTGGAAGCTAGTTGTTTACGTCCAGCCTGAAAAAGAAAACGCTGGACGGCTGTCCCCGGGACAATGCTGGACGTTCGGGACCACCCCGAGTCACCAAGTACCAAACTTGGCACAGCGTGGGGAACGCTCTCCTGCACGTACGGCACCCCCCACCGGGAAACCTTTCTTACCAGAAGGGGGCCCTCGTTCCCTTGTACTAGATAGCTAGACAGAACGTTCAGATAAACATGCTGTGTCATCAAGCCTGAAAGTGGGACACTGATGGCAAAGTACGCCTTCTGCCCGTGTGCGAGCGACTTGTTTCGGCCTTCCAAGCTGCCTGAGCAGCGCTTGCGGCCCGACGTCTCTCCACTGCAGGGTAGTCGCTGTGGGCGAGCAAGGCTGCGTTCTCTCAAAGCCCATCCTGTGCTGGCAAATGCCTTTCTAGGGACTCATACCACTGCACTGCAGAGTCAGCTCCGGCCAAATGAAAGGTGACCTGAGGCCCCAAGGCAAGGGCTAGTGTTTCACGTCAGCAGAGCTGGGGGTGCAGGGGTGCCATGAATCCATGCGCCACGCTGGATGGCCTGAACTCCCCGATGCCTCCGGGGACACAGAGCAGAGGCGGCCGTGCACCACTTTGGCATGGTGACTGCTCTGTGCCGGAGGAGCGGCCGGTCGCTTCTGAGGAACCTCAGGGGGGAAGGAGGCCCGTGGGAGCCACTCTTCACATTCCTAGCAAGGGCCACGCGTTGCTTGCTGGGGGCCGAGGTAGAGTGTCCCAGTCATAACAGAGACGCGTGGGAGCAGCGCTGGGCAGCCTCCCTGCAAGTCGATCGGCCTCACTGACTGAAACGGACCTGTGCTTCAGAAACACCCCGTGCTGACGACTCAGTCCAGGGAAACGCTCAGGACGGCACTCTCGCAGAAGCGCGAGCTAGGCTGTGAGTGCAGCCGGAAGAAACGTACATCTTTCACCCTTAACACAGCTAGGTATGGGACGGAGCACTGAGGCCCGCCTCAGGTACTTCACGACCTAGGCAGTGGATGCACTGCAGGGGACCCTGTGTCCGAAAGTGTCTCCGAGGAAAGGCCCTGTTCCTCCCGCTGTTTCCTTGAGGTAGTCAGAAAACTACTGAGGATAACTGTCTGAGCTCACGTTTGAAACAGGGCGACCCTGCCCAAACGTAATTTTCCCCCCGGGTGGATGAGATGCGGCTAGAAGGGTGCCTGAGGCACACTCCTGGGGCCCGTCTTTTCTTTGCTCCAGAAGGCCTCAGGGAAAAAGTGCGAGTTTACTCGCATCAGGCTCGCTGGTCTCAGTTCCTTGCTGGGAGCGTCTCCAAGAGCATTCCGGAGATTACCGGCGACAGAAAGGTGAGCCGTGGCCTCGAGTCAAAGTCCAGCGTTTTCCAGTAGTAAAGTGAAGCGTGCCGCCCTAGTGAGGAAGCAGGCGGTAAAGGAGAGCGTCAACTCTGTAAGGTATCGCAGGACTCATTGCGCACTCACGTTCGTTGTAAGTTTTGGGAGAGGGCACTGTGTGCCGCCCAGCTCTTGTGTGGCGTTTGAGCCGCCGGAGTGGAAACGTCCGTTTGCTTTAACTGCACGGATGTGCCAGCAGTAAAGGCACAGTGCTGCCCTCTTCGCTCGACACCTCCCGTTTGTTCAGCCTGCAAACGGCCTCAGGAACGCAGTTCTGAGCAGCCTTACATTCCATGCTGGTGTGCCCCAGGGAGCGATTTGGGCTCTTCTGAGAAACACCACTGTGCGTCCCCAGTGAAACCAGGGGACGCCTCAAGGACGACTCCCTTCGGCACCTGGAAGCTAGTTGTTTACGTCCAGCCTGAAAAAGAAAACGCTGGACGGCTGTCCCCGGGACAATGCTGGACGTTCGGGACCACCCCGAGTCACCAAGTACCAAACTTGGCAGAGCGTGGGGAACGCTCTCCTGCACGTACGGCACCCCCCACCGGGAAACCTTTCTTACCAGAAGGGGGCCCTCGTTCCCTTGTACTAGATAGCTAGACAGAACGTTCAGATAAACATGCTGTGTCATCAAGCCTGAAAGTGGGACACTGATGGCAAAGTACGCCTTCTGCCCGTGTGCGAGCGACTTGTTTCGGCCTTCCAAGCTGCCTGAGCAGCGCTTGCGGCCCGACGTCTCTCCACTGCAGGGTAGTCGCTGTGGGCGAGCAAGGCTGCCTTCTCTCAAAGCCCATCCTGTGCTGGCAAATGCCTTTCTAGGGACTCATACCACTGCACTGCAGAGTCAGCTCCGGCCAAATGAAAGGTGACCTGAGGCCCCAAGGCAAGGGCTAGTGTTTCACGTCAGCAGAGCTGGGGGTGCAGGGGTGCCATGAATCCATGCGCCACGCTGGATGGCCTGAACTCCCCGATGCCTCCGGGGACACAGAGCAGAGGCGGCCGTGCACCACTTTGGCATGGTGACTGCTCTGTGCCGGAGGAGCGGCCGGTCGCTTCTGAGGAACCTCAGGGGGGAAGGAGGCCCGTGGGAGCCACTCTTCACATTCCTAGCAAGGGCCACGCGTTGCTTGCTGGGGGCCGAGGTAGAGTGTCCCAGTCATAACAGAGACGCGTGGGAGCAGCGCTGGGCAGCCTCCCTGCAAGTCGATCGGCCTCACTGACTGAAACGGACCTGTGCTTCAGAAACACCCCGTGCTGACGACTCAGTCCAGGGAAACGCTCAGGACGGCACTCTCGCAGAAGCGCGAGCTAGGCTGTGAGTGCAGCCGGAAGAAACGTACATCTTTCACCCTTAACACAGCTAGGTATGGGACGGAGCACTGAGGCCCGCCTCAGGTACTTCACGACCTAGGCAGTGGATGCACTGCAGGGGACCCTGTGTCCGAAAGTGTCTCCGAGGAAAGGCCCTGTTCCTCCCGCTGTTTCCTTGAGGTAGTCAGAAAACTACTGAGGATAACTGTCTGAGCTCACGTTTGAAACAGGGCGACCCTGCCCAAACGTAATTTCCCCCCCGGGTGGATGAGATGCGGCGAGAAGGGTGCCTGAGGCACACTCCTGGGGCCCGTCTTTTCTTTGCTCCAGAAGGCCTCAGGGAAAAAGTGCGAGTTTACTCGCATCAGGCTCGCTGGTCTCAGTTCCTTGCTGGGAGCGTCTCCAAGAGCATTCCGGAGATTACCGGCGACAGAAAGGTGAGCCGTGGCCTCGAGTCAAAGTCCAGCGTTTTCCAGTAGTAAAGTGAAGCGTGCCGCCCTAGTGAGGAAGCAGGCGGTAAAGGAGAGCGTCAACTCTGTAAGGTATCGCAGGACTCATTGCGCACTCACGTTCGTTGTAAGTTTTGGGAGAGGGCACTGTGTGCCGCCCAGCTCTTGTGTGGCGTTTGAGCCGCCGGAGTGGAAACGTCCGTTTGCTTTAACTGCACGGATGTGCCAGCAGTAAAGGCACAGTGCTGCCCTCTTCGCTCGACACCTCCCGTTTGTTCAGCCTGCAAACGGCCTCAGGAACGCAGTTCTGAGCAGCCTTACATTCCATGCTGGTGTGCCCCAGGGAGCGATTTGGGCTCTTCTGAGAAACACCACTGTGCGTCCCCAGTGAAACCAGGGGACGCCTCAAGGACGACTCCCTTCGGCAACCTGGAAGCTAGTTGTTTACGTCCAGCCTGAAAAAGAAAACGCTGGACGGCTGTCCCCGGGACAATGCTGGACGTTCGGGACCACCCCGAGTCACCAAGTACCAAACTTGGCAGAGCGTGGGGAACGCTCTCCTGCACGTACGGCACCCCCCACCTGGAAACCTTTCTTACCAGAAGGGGGCCCTCGTTCCCTTGTACTAGATAGCTAGACAGAACGTTCAGATAAACATGCTGTGTCATCAAGCCTGAAAGTGGGACACTGATGGCAAAGTACGCCTTCTGCCCGTGTGCGAGCGACTTGTTTCGGCCTTCCAAGCTGCCTGAGCAGCGCTTGCGGCCCGACGTCTCTCCACCGCAGGGTAGTCGCTGTGGGCGAGCAAGGCTGCCTTCTCTCAAAGCCCATCCTGTGCTGGCAAATGCCTTTCTAGGGACTCATACCACTGCACTGCAGAGTCAGCTCCGGCCAAATGAAAGGTGACCTGAGGCCCCAAGGCAAGGGCTAGTGTTTCACGTCAGCAGAGCTGGGGGTGCAGGGGTGCCATGAATCCATGCGCCACGCTGGATGGCCTGAACTCCCCGATGCCTCCGGGGACACAGAGCAGAGGCGGCCGTGCACCACTTTGGCATGGTGACTGCTCTGTGCCGGAGGAGCGGCCGGTCGCTTCTGAGGAACCTCAGGGGGGAAGGAGGCCCGTGGGAGCCACTCTTCACATTCCTAGCAAGGGCCACGCGTTGCTTGCTGGGGGCCGAGGTAGAGTGTCCCAGTCATAACAGAGACGCGTGGGAGCAGCGCTGGGCAGCCTCCCTGCAAGTCGATCGGCCTCACTGACTGAAACGGACCTGTGCTTCAGAAACACCCCGTGCTGACGACTCAGTCCAGGGAAACGCTCAGGACGGCACTCTCGCAGAAGCGCGAGCTAGGCTGTGAGTGCAGCCGGAAGAAACGTACATCTTTCACCCTTAACACAGCTAGGTATGGGACGGAGCACTGAGGCCCGCCTCAGGTACTTCACGACCTAGGCAGTGGATGCACTGCAGGGGACCCTGTGTCCGAAAGTGTCTCCGAGGAAAGGCCCTGTTCCTCCCGCTGTTTCCTTGAGGTAGTCAGAAAACTACTGAGGATAACTGTCTGAGCTCACGTTTGAAACAGGGCGACCCTGCCCAAACGTAATTTTCCCCCCGGGTGGATGAGATGCGGCTAGAAGGGTGCCTGAGGCACACTCCTGGGGCCCGTCTTTTCTTTGCTCCAGAAGGCCTCAGGGAAAAAGTGCGAGTTTACTCGCATCAGGCTCGCTGGTCTCAGTTCCTTGCTGGGAGCGTCTCCAAGAGCATTCCGGAGATTACCGGCGACAGAAAGGTGAGCCCTGGCCTCGAGTCAAAGTCCAGCGTTTTCCAGTAGTAAAGTGAAGCGTGCCGCCCTAGTGAGGAAGCAGGCGGTAAAGGAGAGCGTCAACTCTGTAAGGTATCGCAGGACTCATTGCGCACTCACGTTCGTTGTAAGTTTTGGGAGAGGGCACTGTGTGCCGCCCAGCTCTTGTGTGGCGTTTGAGCCGCCGGAGTGGAAACGTCCGTTTGCTTTAACTGCACGGATGTGCCAGCAGTAAAGGCACAGTGCTGCCCTCTTCGCTCGACACCTCCCGTTTGTTCAGCCTGCAAACGGCCTCAGGAACGCAGTTCTGAGCAGCCTTACATTCCATGCTGGTGTGCCCCAGGGAGCGATTTGGGCTCTTCTGAGAAACACCACTGTGCGTCCCCAGTGAAACCAGGGGACGCCTCAAGGACGACTCCCTTCGGCACCTGGAAGCTAGTTGTTTACGTCCAGCCTGAAAAAGAAAACGCTGGACGGCTGTCCCCGGGACAATGCTGGACGTTCGGGACCACCCCGAGTCACCAAGTACCAAACTTGGCACAGCGTGGGGAACGCTCTCCTGCACGTACGGCACCCCCCACCTGGAAACCTTTCTTACCAGAAGGGGGCCCTCGTTCCCTTGTACTAGATAGCTAGACAGAACGTTCAGATAAACATGCTGTGTCATCAAGCCTGAAAGTGGGACACTGATGGCAAAGTACGCCTTCTGCCCGTGTGCGAGCGACTTGTTTCGGCCTTCCAAGCTGCCTGAGCAGCGCTTGCGGCCCGACGTCTCTCCACTGCAGGGTAGTCGCTGTGGGCGAGCAAGGCTGCCTTCTCTCAAAGCCCATCCTGTGCTGGCAAATGCCTTTCTAGGGACTCATACCACTGCACTGCAGAGTCAGCTCCGGCCAAATGAAAGGTGACCTGAGGCCCCAAGGCAAGGGCTAGTGTTTCACGTCAGCAGAGCTGGGGGTGCAGGGGTGCCATGAATCCATGCGCCACGCTGGATGGCCTGAACTCCCCGATGCCTCCGGGGACACAGAGCAGAGGTGGCCGTGCACCACTTTGGCATGGTGACTGCTCTGTGCCGGAGGAGCGGCCGGTCGCTTCTGAGGAACCTCAGGGGGGAAGGAGGCCCGTGGGAGCCACTCTTCACATTCCTAGCAAGGGCCACGCGTTGCTTGCTGGGGGCCGAGGTAGAGTGTCCCAGTCATAACAGAGACGCGTGGGAGCAGCGCTGGGCAGCCTCCCTGCAAGTCGATCGGCCTCACTGACTGAAACGGACCTGTGCTTCAGAAACACCCCGTGCTGACGACTCAGTCCAGGGAAACGCTCAGGACGGCACTCTCGCAGAAGCGCGAGCTAGGCTGTGAGTGCAGCCGGAAGAAACGTACATCTTTCACCCTTAACACAGCTAGGTATGGGACGGAGCACTGAGGCCCGCCTCAGGTACTTCACGACCTAGGCAGTGGATGCACTGCAGGGGACCCTGTGTCCGAAAGTGTCTCCGAGGAAAGGCCCTGTTCCTCCCGCTGTTTCCTTGAGGTAGTCAGAAAACTACTGAGGATAACTGTCTGAGCTCACGTTTGAAACAGGGCGACCCTGCCCAAACGTAATTTTCCCCCCGGGTGGATGAGATGCGGCTAGAAGGGTGCCTGAGGCACACTCCTGGGGCCCGTCTTTTCTTTGCTCCAGAAGGCCTCAGGGAAAAAGTGCGAGTTTACTCGCATCAGGCTCGCTGGTCTCAGTTCCTTGCTGGGAGCGTCTCCAAGAGCATTCCGGAGATTACCGGCGACAGAAAGGTGAGCCGTGGCCTCGAGTCAAAGTCCAGCGTTTTCCAGTAGTAAAGTGAAGCGTGCCGCCCTAGTGAGGAAGCAGGCGGTAAAGGAGAGCGTCAACTCTGTAAGGTATCGCAGGACTCATTGCGCACTCACGTTCGTTGTAAGTTTTGGGAGAGGGCACTGTGTGCCGCCCAGCTCTTGTGTGGCGTTTGAGCCGCCGGAGTGGAAACGTCCGTTTGCTTTAACTGCACGGATGTGCCAGCAGTAAAGGCACAGTGCTGCCCTCTTCGCTCGACACCTCCCGTTTGTTCAGCCTGCAAACGGCCTCAGGAACGCAGTTCTGAGCAGCCTTACATTCCATGCTGGTGTGCCCCAGGGAGCGATTTGGGCTCTTCTGAGAAACACCACTGTGCGTCCCCAGTGAAACCAGGGGACGCCTCAAGGACGACTCCCTTCGGCACCTGGAAGCTAGTTGTTTACGTCCAGCCTGAAAAAGAAAACGCTGGACGGCTGTCCCCGGGACAATGCTGGACGTTCGGGACCACCCCGAGTCACCAAGTACCAAACTTGGCACAGCGTGGGGAACGCTCTCCTGCACGTACGGCACCCCCCACCGGGAAACCTTTCTTACCAGAAGGGGGCCCTCGTTCCCTTGTACTAGATAGCTAGACAGAACGTTCAGATAAACATGCTGTGTCATCAAGCCTGAAAGTGGGACACTGATGGCAAAGTACGCCTTCTGCCCGTGTGCGAGCGACTTGTTTCGGCCTTCCAAGCTGCCTGAGCAGCGCTTGCGGCCCGACGTCTCTCCACTGCAGGGTAGTCGCTGTGGGCGAGCAAGGCTGCCTTCTCTCAAAGCCCATCCTGTGCTGGCAAATGCCTTTCTAGGGACTCATACCACTGCACTGCAGAGTCAGCTCCGGCCAAATGAAAGGTGACCTGAGGCCCCAAGGCAAGGGCTAGTGTTTCACGTCAGCAGAGCTGGGGGTGCAGGGGTGCCATGAATCCATGCGCCACGCTGGATGGCCTGAACTCCCCGATGCCTCCGGGGACACAGAGCAGAGGCGGCCGTGCACCACTTTGGCATGGTGACTGCTCTGTGCCGGAGGAGCGGCCGGTCGCTTCTGAGGAACCTCAGGGGGGAAGGAGGCCCGTGGGAGCCACTCTTCACATTCCTAGCAAGGGCCACGCGTTGCTTGCTGGGGGCCGAGGTAGAGTGTCCCAGTCATAACAGAGACGCGTGGGAGCAGCGCTGGGCAGCCTCCCTGCAAGTCGATCGGCCTCACTGACTGAAACGGACCTGTGCTTCAGAAACACCCCGTGCTGACGACTCAGTCCAGGGAAACGCTCAGGACGGCACTCTCGCAGAAGCGCGAGCTAGGCTGTGAGTGCAGCCGGAAGAAACGTACATCTTTCACCCTTAACACAGCTAGGTATGGGACGGAGCACTGAGGCCCGCCTCAGGTACTTCACGACCTAGGCAGTGGATGCACTGCAGGGGACCCTGTGTCCGAAAGTGTCTCCGAGGAAAGGCCCTGTTCCTCCCGCTGTTTCCTTGAGGTAGTCAGAAAACTACTGAGGATAACTGTCTGAGCTCACGTTTGAAACAGGGCGACCCTGCCCAAACGTAATTTTCCCCCCGGGTGGATGAGATGCGGCTAGAAGGGTGCCTGAGGCACACTCCTGGGGCCCGTCTTTTCTTTGCTCCAGAAGGCCTCAGGGAAAAAGTGCGAGTTTACTCGCATCAGGCTCGCTGGTCTCAGTTCCTTGCTGGGAGCGTCTCCAAGAGCATTCCGGAGATTACCGGCGACAGAAAGGTGAGCCCTGGCCTCGAGTCAAAGTCCAGCGTTTTCCAGTAGTAAAGTGAAGCGTGCCGCCCTAGTGAGGAAGCAGGCGGTAAAGGAGAGCGTCAACTCTGTAAGGTATCGCAGGACTCATTGCGCACTCACGTTCGTTGTAAGTTTTGGGAGAGGGCACTGTGTGCCGCCCAGCTCTTGTGTGGCGTTTGAGCCGCCGGAGTGGAAACGTCCGTTTGCTTTAACTGCACGGATGTGCCAGCAGTAAAGGCACAGTGCTGCCCTCTTCGCTCGACACCTCCCGTTTGTTCAGCCTGCAAACGGCCTCAGGAACGCAGTTCTGAGCAGCCTTACATTCCATGCTGGTGTGCCCCAGGGAGCGATTTGGGCTCTTCTGAGAAACACCACTGTGCGTCCCCAGTGAAACCAGGGGACGCCTCAAGGACGACTCCCTTAGGCAACCTGGAAGCTAGTTGTTTACGTCCAGCCTGAAAAAGAAAACGCTGGACGGCTGTCCCCGGGACAATGCTGGACGTTCGGGACCACCCCGAGTCACCAAGTACCAAACTTGGCAGAGCGTGGGGAACGCTCTCCTGCACGTACGGCACCCCCCACCTGGAAACCTTTCTTACCAGAAGGGGGCCCTCGTTCCCTTGTACTAGATAGCTAGACAGAACGTTCAGATAAACATGCTGTGTCATCAAGCCTGAAAGTGGGACACTGATGGCAAAGTACGCCTTCTGCCCGTGTGCGAGCGACTTGTTTCGGCCTTCCAAGCTGCCTGAGCAGCGCTTGCGGCCCGACGTCTCTCCACTGCAGGGTAGTCGCTGTGGGCGAGCAAGGCTGCCTTCTCTCAAAGCCCATCCTGTGCTGGCAAATGCCTTTCTAGGGACTCATACCACTGCACTGCAGAGTCAGCTCCGGCCAAATGAAAGGTGACCTGAGGCCCCAAGGCAAGGGCTAGTGTTTCACGTCAGCAGAGCTGGGGGTGCAGGGGTGCCATGAATCCATGCGCCACGCTGGATGGCCTGAACTCCCCGATGCCTCCGGGGACACAGAGCAGAGGCGGCCGTGCACCACTTTGGCATGGTGACTGCTCTGTGCCGGAGGAGCGGCCGGTCGCTTCTGAGGAACCTCAGGGGGGAAGGAGGCCCGTGGGAGCCACTCTTCACATTCCTAGCAAGGGCCACGCGTTGCTTGCTGGGGGCCGAGGTAGAGTGTCCCAGTCATAACAGAGACGCGTGGGAGCAGCGCTGGGCAGCCTCCCTGCAAGTCGATCGGCCTCACTGACTGAAACGGACCTGTGCTTCAGAAACACCCCGTGCTGACGACTCAGTCCAGGGAAACGCTCAGGACGGCACTCTCGCAGAAGCGCGAGCTAGGCTGTGAGTGCAGCCGGAAGAAACGTACATCTTTCACCCTTAACACAGCTAGGTATGGGACGGAGCACTGAGGCCCGCCTCAGGTACTTCACGACCTAGGCAGTGGATGCACTGCAGGGGACCCTGTGTCCGAAAGTGTCTCCGAGGAAAGGCCCTGTTCCTCCCGCTGTTTCCTTGAGGTAGTCAGAAAACTACTGAGGATAACTGTCTGAGCTCACGTTTGAAACAGGGCGACCCTGCCCAAACGTAATTTTCCCCCCGGGTGGATGAGATGCGGCTAGAAGGGTGCCTGAGGCACACTCCTGGGGCCCGTCTTTTCTTTGCTCCAGAAGGCCTCAGGGAAAAAGTGCGAGTTTACTCGCATCAGGCTCGCTGGTCTCAGTTCCTTGCTGGGAGCGTCTCCAAGAGCATTCCGGAGATTACCGGCGACAGAAAGGTGAGCCGTGGCCTCGAGTCAAAGTCCAGCGTTTTCCAGTAGTAAAGTGAAGCGTGCCGCCCTAGTGAGGAAGCAGGCGGTAAAGGAGAGCGTCAACTCTGTAAGGTATCGCAGGACTCATTGCGCACTCACGTTCGTTGTAAGTTTTGGGAGAGGGCACTGTGTGCCGCCCAGCTCTTGTGTGGCGTTTGAGCCGCCGGAGTGGAAACGTCCGTTTGCTTTAACTGCACGGATGTGCCAGCAGTAAAGGCACAGTGCTGCCCTCTTCGCTCGACACCTCCCGTTTGTTCAGCCTGCAAACGGCCTCAGGAACGCAGTTCTGAGCAGCCTTACATTCCATGCTGGTGTGCCCCAGGGAGCGATTTGGGCTCTTCTGAGAAACACCACTGTGCGTCCCCAGTGAAACCAGGGGACGCCTCAAGGACGACTCCCTTCGGCACCTGGAAGCTAGTTGTTTACGTCCAGCCTGAAAAAGAAAACGCTGGACGGCTGTCCCCGGGACAATGCTGGACGTTCGGGACCACCCCGAGTCACCAAGTACCAAACTTGGCACAGCGTGGGGAACGCTCTCCTGCACGTACGGCACCCCCCACCTGGAAACCTTTCTTACCAGAAGGGGGCCCTCGTTCCCTTGTACTAGATAGCTAGACAGAACGTTCAGATAAACATGCTGTGTCATCAAGCCTGAAAGTGGGACACTGATGGCAAAGTACGCCTTCTGCCCGTGTGCGAGCGACTTGTTTCGGCCTTCCAAGCTGCCTGAGCAGCGCTTGCGGCCCGACGTCTCTCCACTGCAGGGTAGTCGCTGTGGGCGAGCAAGGCTGCCTTCTCTCAAAGCCCATCCTGTGCTGGCAAATGCCTTTCTAGGGACTCATACCACTGCACTGCAGAGTCAGCTCCGGCCAAATGAAAGGTGACCTGAGGCCCCAAGGCAAGGGCTAGTGTTTCACGTCAGCAGAGCTGGGGGTGCAGGGGTGCCATGAATCCATGCGCCACGCTGGATGGCCTGAACTCCCCGATGCCTCCGGGGACACAGAGCAGAGGCGGCCGTGCACCACTTTGGCATGGTGACTGCTCTGTGCCGGAGGAGCGGCCGGTCGCTTCTGAGGAACCTCAGGGGGGAAGGAGGCCCGTGGGAGCCACTCTTCACATTCCTAGCAAGGGCCACGCGTTGCTTGCTGGGGGCCGAGGTAGAGTGTCCCAGTCATAACAGAGACGCGTGGGAGCAGCGCTGGGCAGCCTCCCTGCAAGTCGATCGGCCTCACTGACTGAAACGGACCTGTGCTTCAGAAACACCCCGTGCTGACGACTCAGTCCAGGGAAACGCTCAGGACGGCACTCTCGCAGAAGCGCGAGCTAGGCTGTGAGTGCAGCCGGAAGAAACGTACATCTTTCACCCTTAACACAGCTAGGTATGGGACGGAGCACTGAGGCCCGCCTCAGGTACTTCACGACCTAGGCAGTGGATGCACTGCAGGGGACCCTGTGTCCGAAAGTGTCTCCGAGGAAAGGCCCTGTTCCTCCCGCTGTTTCCTTGAGGTAGTCAGAAAACTACTGAGGATAACTGTCTGAGCTCACGTTTGAAACAGGGCGACCCTGCCCAAACGTAATTTTCCCCCCGGGTGGATGAGATGCGGCTAGAAGGGTGCCTGAGGCACACTCCTGGGGCCCGTCTTTTCTTTGCTCCAGAAGGCCTCAGGGAAAAAGTGCGAGTTTACTCGCATCAGGCTCGCTGGTCTCAGTTCCTTGCTGGGAGCGTCTCCAAGAGCATTCCGGAGATTACCGGCGACAGAAAGGTGAGCCGTGGCCTCGAGTCAAAGTCCAGCGTTTTCCAGTAGTAAAGTGAAGCGTGCCGCCCTAGTGAGGAAGCAGGCGGTAAAGGAGAGCGTCAACTCTGTAAGGTATCGCAGGACTCATTGCGCACTCACGTTCGTTGTAAGTTTTGGGAGAGGGCACTGTGTGCCGCCCAGCTCTTGTGTGGCGTTTGAGCCGCCGGAGTGGAAACGTCCGTTTGCTTTAACTGCACGGATGTGCCAGCAGTAAAGGCACAGTGCTGCCCTCTTCGCTCGACACCTCCCGTTTGTTCAGCCTGCAAACGGCCTCAGGAACGCAGTTCTGAGCAGCCTTACATTCCATGCTGGTGTGCCCCAGGGAGCGATTTGGGCTCTTCTGAGAAACACCACTGTGCGTCCCCAGTGAAACCAGGGGACGCCTCAAGGACGACTCCCTTAGGCAACCTGGAAGCTAGTTGTTTACGTCCAGCCTGAAAAAGAAAACGCTGGACGGCTGTCCCCGGGACAATGCTGGACGTTCGGGACCACCCCGAGTCACCAAGTACCAAACTTGGCAGAGCGTGGGGAACGCTCTCCTGCACGTACGGCACCCCCCACCTGGAAACCTTTCTTACCAGAAGGGGGCCCTCGTTCCCTTGTACTAGATAGCTAGACAGAACGTTCAGATAAACATGCTGTGTCATCAAGCCTGAAAGTGGGACACTGATGGCAAAGTACGCCTTCTGCCCGTGTGCGAGCGACTTGTTTCGGCCTTCCAAGCTGCCTGAGCAGCGCTTGCGGCCCGACGTCTCTCCACTGCAGGGTAGTCGCTGTGGGCGAGCAAGGCTGCCTTCTCTCAAAGCCCATCCTGTGCTGGCAAATGCCTTTCTAGGGACTCATACCACTGCACTGCAGAGTCAGCTCCGGCCAAATGAAAGGTGACCTGAGGCCCCAAGGCAAGGGCTAGTGTTTCACGTCAGCAGAGCTGGGGGTGCAGGGGTGCCATGAATCCATGCGCCACGCTGGATGGCCTGAACTCCCCGATGCCTCCGGGGACACAGAGCAGAGGCGGCCGTGCACCACTTTGGCATGGTGACTGCTCTGTGCCGGAGGAGCGGCCGGTCGCTTCTGAGGAACCTCAGGGGGGAAGGAGGCCCGTGGGAGCCACTCTTCACATTCCTAGCAAGGGCCACGCGTTGCTTGCTGGGGGCCGAGGTAGAGTGTCCCAGTCATAACAGAGACGCGTGGGAGCAGCGCTGGGCAGCCTCCCTGCAAGTCGATCGGCCTCACTGACTGAAACGGACCTGTGCTTCAGAAACACCCCGTGCTGACGACTCAGTCCAGGGAAACGCTCAGGACGGCACTCTCGCAGAAGCGCGAGCTAGGCTGTGAGTGCAGCCGGAAGAAACGTACATCTTTCACCCTTAACACAGCTAGGTATGGGACGGAGCACTGAGGCCCGCCTCAGGTACTTCACGACCTAGGCAGTGGATGCACTGCAGGGGACCCTGTGTCCGAAAGTGTCTCCGAGGAAAGGCCCTGTTCCTCCCGCTGTTTCCTTGAGGTAGTCAGAAAACTACTGAGGATAACTGTCTGAGCTCACGTTTGAAACAGGGCGACCCTGCCCAAACGTAATTTCCCCCCCGGGTGGATGAGATGCGGCGAGAAGGGTGCCTGAGGCACACTCCTGGGGCCCGTCTTTTCTTTGCTCCAGAAGGCCTCAGGGAAAAAGTGCGAGTTTACTCGCATCAGGCTCGCTGGTCTCAGTTCCTTGCTGGGAGCGTCTCCAAGAGCATTCCGGAGATTACCGGCGACAGAAAGGTGAGCCGTGGCCTCGAGTCAAAGTCCAGCGTTTTCCAGTAGTAAAGTGAAGCGTGCCGCCCTAGTGAGGAAGCAGGCGGTAAAGGAGAGCGTCAACTCTGTAAGGTATCGCAGGACTCATTGCGCACTCACGTTCGTTGTAAGTTTTGGGAGAGGGCACTGTGTGCCGCCCAGCTCTTGTGTGGCGTTTGAGCCGCCGGAGTGGAAACGTCCGTTTGCTTTAACTGCACGGATGTGCCAGCAGTAAAGGCACAGTGCTGCCCTCTTCGCTCGACACCTCCCGTTTGTTCAGCCTGCAAACGGCCTCAGGAACGCAGTTCTGAGCAGCCTTACATTCCATGCTGGTGTGCCCCAGGGAGCGATTTGGGCTCTTCTGAGAAACACCACTGTGCGTCCCCAGTGAAACCAGGGGACGCCTCAAGGACGACTCCCTTCGGCACCTGGAAGCTAGTTGTTTACGTCCAGCCTGAAAAAGAAAACGCTGGACGGCTGTCCCCGGGACAATGCTGGACGTTCGGGACCACCCCGAGTCACCAAGTACCAAACTTGGCACAGCGTGGGGAACGCTCTCCTGCACGTACGGCACCCCCCACCGGGAAACCTTTCTTACCAGAAGGGGGCCCTCGTTCCCTTGTACTAGATAGCTAGACAGAACGTTCAGATAAACATGCTGTGTCATCAAGCCTGAAAGTGGGACACTGATGGCAAAGTACGCCTTCTGCCCGTGTGCGAGCGACTTGTTTCGGCCTTCCAAGCTGCCTGAGCAGCGCTTGCGGCCCGACGTCTCTCCACTGCAGGGTAGTCGCTGTGGGCGAGCAAGGCTGCGTTCTCTCAAAGCCCATCCTGTGCTGGCAAATGCCTTTCTAGGGACTCATACCACTGCACTGCAGAGTCAGCTCCGGCCAAATGAAAGGTGACCTGAGGCCCCAAGGCAAGGGCTAGTGTTTCACGTCAGCAGAGCTGGGGGTGCAGGGGTGCCATGAATCCATGCGCCACGCTGGATGGCCTGAACTCCCCGATGCCTCCGGGGACACAGAGCAGAGGCGGCCGTGCACCACTTTGGCATGGTGACTGCTCTGTGCCGGAGGAGCGGCCGGTCGCTTCTGAGGAACCTCAGGGGGGAAGGAGGCCCGTGGGAGCCACTCTTCACATTCCTAGCAAGGGCCACGCGTTGCTTGCTGGGGGCCGAGGTAGAGTGTCCCAGTCATAACAGAGACGCGTGGGAGCAGCGCTGGGCAGCCTCCCTGCAAGTCGATCGGCCTCACTGACTGAAACGGACCTGTGCTTCAGAAACACCCCGTGCTGACGACTCAGTCCAGGGAAACGCTCAGGACGGCACTCTCGCAGAAGCGCGAGCTAGGCTGTGAGTGCAGCCGGAAGAAACGTACATCTTTCACCCTTAACACAGCTAGGTATGGGACGGAGCACTGAGGCCCGCCTCAGGTACTTCACGACCTAGGCAGTGGATGCACTGCAGGGGACCCTGTGTCTGAAAGTGTCTCCGAGGAAAGGCCCTGTTCCTCCCGCTGTTTCCTTGAGGTAGTCAGAAAACTACTGAGGATAACTGTCTGAGCTCACGTTTGAAACAGGGCGACCCTGCCCAAACGTAATTTCCCCCCCGGGTGGATGAGATGCGGCGAGAAGGGTGCCTGAGGCACACTCCTGGGGCCCGTCTTTTCTTTGCTCCAGAAGGCCTCAGGGAAAAAGTGCGAGTTTACTCGCATCAGGCTCGCTGGTCTCAGTTCCTTGCTGGGAGCGTCTCCAAGAGCATTCCGGAGATTACCGGCGACAGAAAGGTGAGCCGTGGCCTCGAGTCAAAGTCCAGCGTTTTCCAGTAGTAAAGTGAAGCGTGCCGCCCTAGTGAGGAAGCAGGCGGTAAAGGAGAGCGTCAACTCTGTAAGGTATCGCAGGACTCATTGCGCACTCACGTTCGTTGTAAGTTTTGGGAGAGGGCACTGTGTGCCGCCCAGCTCTTGTGTGGCGTTTGAGCCGCCGGAGTGGAAACGTCCGTTTGCTTTAACTGCACGGATGTGCCAGCAGTAAAGGCACAGTGCTGCCCTCTTCGCTCGACACCTCCCGTTTGTTCAGCCTGCAAACGGCCTCAGGAACGCAGTTCTGAGCAGCCTTACATTCCATGCTGGTGTGCCCCAGGGAGCGATTTGGGCTCTTCTGAGAAACACCACTGTGCGTCCCCAGTGAAACCAGGGGACGCCTCAAGGACGACTCCCTTCGGCACCTGGAAGCTAGTTGTTTACGTCCAGCCTGAAAAAGAAAACGCTGGACGGCTGTCCCCGGGACAATGCTGGACGTTCGGGACCACCCCGAGTCACCAAGTACCAAACTTGGCACAGCGTGGGGAACGCTCTCCTGCACGTACGGCACCCCCCACCGGGAAACCTTTCTTACCAGAAGGGGGCCCTCGTTCCCTTGTACTAGATAGCTAGACAGAACGTTCAGATAAACATGCTGTGTCATCAAGCCTGAAAGTGGGACACTGATGGCAAAGTACGCCTTCTGCCCGTGTGCGAGCGACTTGTTTCGGCCTTCCAAGCTGCCTGAGCAGCGCTTGCGGCCCGACGTCTCTCCACTGCAGGGTAGTCGCTGTGGGCGAGCAAGGCTGCGTTCTCTCAAAGCCCATCCTGTGCTGGCAAATGCCTTTCTAGGGACTCATACCACTGCACTGCAGAGTCAGCTCCGGCCAAATGAAAGGTGACCTGAGGCCCCAAGGCAAGGGCTAGTGTTTCACGTCAGCAGAGCTGGGGGTGCAGGGGTGCCATGAATCCATGCGCCACGCTGGATGGCCTGAACTCCCCGATGCCTCCGGGGACACAGAGCAGAGGCGGCCGTGCACCACTTTGGCATGGTGACTGCTCTGTGCCGGAGGAGCGGCCGGTCGCTTCTGAGGAACCTCAGGGGGGAAGGAGGCCCGTGGGAGCCACTCTTCACATTCCTAGCAAGGGCCACGCGTTGCTTGCTGGGGGCCGAGGTAGAGTGTCCCAGTCATAACAGAGACGCGTGGGAGCAGCGCTGGGCAGCCTCCCTGCAAGTCGATCGGCCTCACTGACTGAAACGGACCTGTGCTTCAGAAACACCCCGTGCTGACGACTCAGTCCAGGGAAACGCTCAGGACGGCACTCTCGCAGAAGCGCGAGCTAGGCTGTGAGTGCAGCCGGAAGAAACGTACATCTTTCACCCTTAACACAGCTAGGTATGGGACGGAGCACTGAGGCCCGCCTCAGGTACTTCACGACCTAGGCAGTGGATGCACTGCAGGGGACCCTGTGTCCGAAAGTGTCTCCGAGGAAAGGCCCTGTTCCTCCCGCTGTTTCCTTGAGGTAGTCAGAAAACTACTGAGGATAACTGTCTGAGCTCACGTTTGAAACAGGGCGACCCTGCCCAAACGTAATTTCCCCCCCGGGTGGATGAGATGCGGCGAGAAGGGTGCCTGAGGCACACTCCTGGGGCCCGTCTTTTCTTTGCTCCAGAAGGCCTCAGGGAAAAAGTGCGAGTTTACTCGCATCAGGCTCGCTGGTCTCAGTTCCTTGCTGGGAGCGTCTCCAAGAGCATTCCGGAGATTACCGGCGACAGAAAGGTGAGCCGTGGCCTCGAGTCAAAGTCCAGCGTTTTCCAGTAGTAAAGTGAAGCGTGCCGCCCTAGTGAGGAAGCAGGCGGTAAAGGAGAGCGTCAACTCTGTAAGGTATCGCAGGACTCATTGCGCACTCACGTTCGTTGTAAGTTTTGGGAGAGGGCACTGTGTGCCGCCCAGCTCTTGTGTGGCGTTTGAGCCGCCGGAGTGGAAACGTCCGTTTGCTTTAACTGCACGGATGTGCCAGCAGTAAAGGCACAGTGCTGCCCTCTTCGCTCGACACCTCCCGTTTGTTCAGCCTGCAAACGGCCTCAGGAACGCAGTTCTGAGCAGCCTTACATTCCATGCTGGTGTGCCCCAGGGAGCGATTTGGGCTCTTCTGAGAAACACCACTGTGCGTCCCCAGTGAAACCAGGGGACGCCTCAAGGACGACTCCCTTCGGCACCTGGAAGCTAGTTGTTTACGTCCAGCCTGAAAAAGAAAACGCTGGACGGCTGTCCCCGGGACAATGCTGGACGTTCGGGACCACCCCGAGTCACCAAGTACCAAACTTGGCACAGCGTGGGGAACGCTCTCCTGCACGTACGGCACCCCCCACCGGGAAACCTTTCTTACCAGAAGGGGGCCCTCGTTCCCTTGTACTAGATAGCTAGACAGAACGTTCAGATAAACATGCTGTGTCATCAAGCCTGAAAGTGGGACACTGATGGCAAAGTACGCCTTCTGCCCGTGTGCGAGCGACTTGTTTCGGCCTTCCAAGCTGCCTGAGCAGCGCTTGCGGCCCGACGTCTCTCCACTGCAGGGTAGTCGCTGTGGGCGAGCAAGGCTGCCTTCTCTCAAAGCCCATCCTGTGCTGGCAAATGCCTTTCTAGGGACTCATACCACTGCACTGCAGAGTCAGCTCCGGCCAAATGAAAGGTGACCTGAGGCCCCAAGGCAAGGGCTAGTGTTTCACGTCAGCAGAGCTGGGGGTGCAGGGGTGCCATGAATCCATGCGCCACGCTGGATGGCCTGAACTCCCCGATGCCTCCGGGGACACAGAGCAGAGGCGGCCGTGCACCACTTTGGCATGGTGACTGCTCTGTGCCGGAGGAGCGGCCGGTCGCTTCTGAGGAACCTCAGGGGGGAAGGAGGCCCGTGGGAGCCACTCTTCACATTCCTAGCAAGGGCCACGCGTTGCTTGCTGGGGGCCGAGGTAGAGTGTCCCAGTCATAACAGAGACGCGTGGGAGCAGCGCTGGGCAGCCTCCCTGCAAGTCGATCGGCCTCACTGACTGAAACGGACCTGTGCTTCAGAAACACCCCGTGCTGACGACTCAGTCCAGGGAAACGCTCAGGACGGCACTCTCGCAGAAGCGCGAGCTAGGCTGTGAGTGCAGCCGGAAGAAACGTACATCTTTCACCCTTAACACAGCTAGGTATGGGACGGAGCACTGAGGCCCGCCTCAGGTACTTCACGACCTAGGCAGTGGATGCACTGCAGGGGACCCTGTGTCCGAAAGTGTCTCCGAGGAAAGGCCCTGTTCCTCCCGCTGTTTCCTTGAGGTAGTCAGAAAACTACTGAGGATAACTGTCTGAGCTCACGTTTGAAACAGGGCGACCCTGCCCAAACGTAATTTTCCCCCCGGGTGGATGAGATGCGGCTAGAAGGGTGCCTGAGGCACACTCCTGGGGCCCGTCTTTTCTTTGCTCCAGAAGGCCTCAGGGAAAAAGTGCGAGTTTACTCGCATCAGGCTCGCTGGTCTCAGTTCCTTGCTGGGAGCGTCTCCAAGAGCATTCCGGAGATTACCGGCGACAGAAAGGTGAGCCGTGGCCTCGAGTCAAAGTCCAGCGTTTTCCAGTAGTAAAGTGAAGCGTGCCGCCCTAGTGAGGAAGCAGGCGGTAAAGGAGAGCGTCAACTCTGTAAGGTATCGCAGGACTCATTGCGCACTCACGTTCGTTGTAAGTTTTGGGAGAGGGCACTGTGTGCCGCCCAGCTCTTGTGTGGCGTTTGAGCCGCCGGAGTGGAAACGTCCGTTTGCTTTAACTGCACGGATGTGCCAGCAGTAAAGGCACAGTGCTGCCCTCTTCGCTCGACACCTCCCGTTTGTTCAGCCTGCAAACGGCCTCAGGAACGCAGTTCTGAGCAGCCTTACATTCCATGCTGGTGTGCCCCAGGGAGCGATTTGGGCTCTTCTGAGAAACACCACTGTGCGTCCCCAGTGAAACCAGGGGACGCCTCAAGGACGACTCCCTTCGGCACCTGGAAGCTAGTTGTTTACGTCCAGCCTGAAAAAGAAAACGCTGGACGGCTGTCCCCGGGACAATGCTGGACGTTCGGGACCACCCCGAGTCACCAAGTACCAAACTTGGCACAGCGTGGGGAACGCTCTCCTGCACGTACGGCACCCCCCACCGGGAAACCTTTCTTACCAGAAGGGGGCCCTCGTTCCCTTGTACTAGATAGCTAGACAGAACGTTCAGATAAACATGCTGTGTCATCAAGCCTGAAAGTGGGACACTGATGGCAAAGTACGCCTTCTGCCCGTGTGCGAGCGACTTGTTTCGGCCTTCCAAGCTGCCTGAGCAGCGCTTGCGGCCCGACGTCTCTCCACTGCAGGGTAGTCGCTGTGGGCGAGCAAGGCTGCCTTCTCTCAAAGCCCATCCTGTGCTGGCAAATGCCTTTCTAGGGACTCATACCACTGCACTGCAGAGTCAGCTCCGGCCAAATGAAAGGTGACCTGAGGCCCCAAGGCAAGGGCTAGTGTTTCACGTCAGCAGAGCTGGGGGTGCAGGGGTGCCATGAATCCATGCGCCACGCTGGATGGCCTGAACTCCCCGATGCCTCCGGGGACACAGAGCAGAGGCGGCCGTGCACCACTTTGGCATGGTGACTGCTCTGTGCCGGAGGAGCGGCCGGTCGCTTCTGAGGAACCTCAGGGGGGAAGGAGGCCCGTGGGAGCCACTCTTCACATTCCTAGCAAGGGCCACGCGTTGCTTGCTGGGGGCCGAGGTAGAGTGTCCCAGTCATAACAGAGACGCGTGGGAGCAGCGCTGGGCAGCCTCCCTGCAAGTCGATCGGCCTCACTGACTGAAACGGACCTGTGCTTCAGAAACACCCCGTGCTGACGACTCAGTCCAGGGAAACGCTCAGGACGGCACTCTCGCAGAAGCGCGAGCTAGGCTGTGAGTGCAGCCGGAAGAAACGTACATCTTTCACCCTTAACACAGCTAGGTATGGGACGGAGCACTGAGGCCCGCCTCAGGTACTTCACGACCTAGGCAGTGGATGCACTGCAGGGGACCCTGTGTCCGAAAGTGTCTCCGAGGAAAGGCCCTGTTCCTCCCGCTGTTTCCTTGAGGTAGTCAGAAAACTACTGAGGATAACTGTCTGAGCTCACGTTTGAAACAGGGCGACCCTGCCCAAACGTAATTTCCCCCCCGGGTGGATGAGATGCGGCGAGAAGGGTGCCTGAGGCACACTCCTGGGGCCCGTCTTTTCTTTGCTCCAGAAGGCCTCAGGGAAAAAGTGCGAGTTTACTCGCATCAGGCTCGCTGGTCTCAGTTCCTTGCTGGGAGCGTCTCCAAGAGCATTCCGGAGATTACCGGCGACAGAAAGGTGAGCCGTGGCCTCGAGTCAAAGTCCAGCGTTTTCCAGTAGTAAAGTGAAGCGTGCCGCCCTAGTGAGGAAGCAGGCGGTAAAGGAGAGCGTCAACTCTGTAAGGTATCGCAGGACTCATTGCGCACTCACGTTCGTTGTAAGTTTTGGGAGAGGGCACTGTGTGCCGCCCAGCTCTTGTGTGGCGTTTGAGCCGCCGGAGTGGAAACGTCCGTTTGCTTTAACTGCACGGATGTGCCAGCAGTAAAGGCACAGTGCTGCCCTCTTCGCTCGACACCTCCCGTTTGTTCAGCCTGCAAACGGCCTCAGGAACGCAGTTCTGAGCAGCCTTACATTCCATGCTGGTGTGCCCCAGGGAGCGATTTGGGCTCTTCTGAGAAACACCACTGTGCGTCCCCAGTGAAACCAGGGGACGCCTCAAGGACGACTCCCTTCGGCACCTGGAAGCTAGTTGTTTACGTCCAGCCTGAAAAAGAAAACGCTGGACGGCTGTCCCCGGGACAATGCTGGACGTTCGGGACCACCCCGAGTCACCAAGTACCAAACTTGGCACAGCGTGGGGAACGCTCTCCTGCACGTACGGCACCCCCCACCGGGAAACCTTTCTTACCAGAAGGGGGCCCTCGTTCCCTTGTACTAGATAGCTAGACAGAACGTTCAGATAAACATGCTGTGTCATCAAGCCTGAAAGTGGGACACTGATGGCAAAGTACGCCTTCTGCCCGTGTGCGAGCGACTTGTTTCGGCCTTCCAAGCTGCCTGAGCAGCGCTTGCGGCCCGACGTCTCTCCACTGCAGGGTAGTCGCTGTGGGCGAGCAAGGCTGCCTTCTCTCAAAGCCCATCCTGTGCTGGCAAATGCCTTTCTAGGGACTCATACCACTGCACTGCAGAGTCAGCTCCGGCCAAATGAAAGGTGACCTGAGGCCCCAAGGCAAGGGCTAGTGTTTCACGTCAGCAGAGCTGGGGGTGCAGGGGTGCCATGAATCCATGCGCCACGCTGGATGGCCTGAACTCCCCGATGCCTCCGGGGACACAGAGCAGAGGCGGCCGTGCACCACTTTGGCATGGTGACTGCTCTGTGCCGGAGGAGCGGCCGGTCGCTTCTGAGGAACCTCAGGGGGGAAGGAGGCCCGTGGGAGCCACTCTTCACATTCCTAGCAAGGGCCACGCGTTGCTTGCTGGGGGCCGAGGTAGAGTGTCCCAGTCATAACAGAGACGCGTGGGAGCAGCGCTGGGCAGCCTCCCTGCAAGTCGATCGGCCTCACTGACTGAAACGGACCTGTGCTTCAGAAACACCCCGTGCTGACGACTCAGTCCAGGGAAACGCTCAGGACGGCACTCTCGCAGAAGCGCGAGCTAGGCTGTGAGTGCAGCCGGAAGAAACGTACATCTTTCACCCTTAACACAGCTAGGTATGGGACGGAGCACTGAGGCCCGCCTCAGGTACTTCACGACCTAGGCAGTGGATGCACTGCAGGGGACCCTGTGTCCGAAAGTGTCTCCGAGGAAAGGCCCTGTTCCTCCCGCTGTTTCCTTGAGGTAGTCAGAAAACTACTGAGGATAACTGTCTGAGCTCACGTTTGAAACAGGGCGACCCTGCCCAAACGTAATTTTCCCCCCGGGTGGATGAGATGCGGCTAGAAGGGTGCCTGAGGCACACTCCTGGGGCCCGTCTTTTCTTTGCTCCAGAAGGCCTCAGGGAAAAAGTGCGAGTTTACTCGCATCAGGCTCGCTGGTCTCAGTTCCTTGCTGGGAGCGTCTCCAAGAGCATTCCGGAGATTACCGGCGACAGAAAGGTGAGCCGTGGCCTCGAGTCAAAGTCCAGCGTTTTCCAGTAGTAAAGTGAAGCGTGCCGCCCTAGTGAGGAAGCAGGCGGTAAAGGAGAGCGTCAACTCTGTAAGGTATCGCAGGACTCATTGCGCACTCACGTTCGTTGTAAGTTTTGGGAGAGGGCACTGTGTGCCGCCCAGCTCTTGTGTGGCGTTTGAGCCGCCGGAGTGGAAACGTCCGTTTGCTTTAACTGCACGGATGTGCCAGCAGTAAAGGCACAGTGCTGCCCTCTTCGCTCGACACCTCCCGTTTGTTCAGCCTGCAAACGGCCTCAGGAACGCAGTTCTGAGCAGCCTTACATTCCATGCTGGTGTGCCCCAGGGAGCGATTTGGGCTCTTCTGAGAAACACCACTGTGCGTCCCCAGGGGACGCCTCAAGGACGACTCCCTTCGGCACCTGGAAGCTAGTTGTTTACGTCCAGCCTGAAAAAGAAAACGCTGGACGGCTGTCCCCGGGACAATGCTGGACGTTCGGGACCACCCCGAGTCACCAAGTACCAAACTTGGCAGAGCGTGGGGAACGCTCTCCTGCACGTACGGCACCCCCCACCGGGAAACCTTTCTTACCAGAAGGGGGCCCTCGTTCCCTTGTACTAGATAGCTAGACAGAACGTTCAGATAAACATGCTGTGTCATCAAGCCTGAAAGTGGGACACTGATGGCAAAGTACGCCTTCTGCCCGTGTGCGAGCGACTTGTTTCGGCCTTCCAAGCTGCCTGAGCAGCGCTTGCGGCCCGACGTCTCTCCACTGCAGGGTAGTCGCTGTGGGCGAGCAAGGCTGCGTTCTCTCAAAGCCCAGCCTGTGCTGGCAAATGCCTTTCTAGGGACTCATACCACTGCACTGCAGAGTCAGCTCCGGCCAAATGAAAGGTGACCTGAGGCCCCAAGGCAAGGGCTAGTGTTTCACGTCAGCAGAGCTGGGGGTGCAGGGGTGCCATGAATCCATGCGCCACGCTGGATGGCCTGAACTCCCCGATGCCTCCGGGGACACAGAGCAGAGGCGGCCGTGCACCACTTTGGCATGGTGACTGCTCTGTGCCGGAGGAGCGGCCGGTCGCTTCTGAGGAACCTCAGGGGGGAAGGAGGCCCGTGGGAGCCACTCTTCACATTCCTAGCAAGGGCCACGCGTTGCTTGCTGGGGGCCGAGGTAGAGTGTCCCAGTCATAACAGAGACGCGTGGGAGCAGCGCTGGGCAGCCTCCCTGCAAGTCGATCGGCCTCACTGACTGAAACGGACCTGTGCTTCAGAAACACCCCGTGCTGACGACTCAGTCCAGGGAAACGCTCAGGACGGCACTCTCGCAGAAGCGCGAGCTAGGCTGTGAGTGCAGCCGGAAGAAACGTACATCTTTCACCCTTAACACAGCTAGGTATGGGACGGAGCACTGAGGCCCGCCTCAGGTACTTCACGACCTAGGCAGTGGATGCACTGCAGGGGACCCTGTGTCCGAAAGTGTCTCCGAGGAAAGGCCCTGTTCCTCCCGCTGTTTCCTTGAGGTAGTCAGAAAACTACTGAGGATAACTGTCTGAGCTCACGTTTGAAACAGGGCGACCCTGCCCAAACGTAATTTTCCCCCCGGGTGGATGAGATGCGGCTAGAAGGGTGCCTGAGGCACACTCCTGGGGCCCGTCTTTTCTTTGCTCCAGAAGGCCTCAGGGAAAAAGTGCGAGTTTACTCGCATCAGGCTCGCTGGTCTCAGTTCCTTGCTGGGAGCGTCTCCAAGAGCATTCCGGAGATTACCGGCGACAGAAAGGTGAGCCGTGGCCTCGAGTCAAAGTCCAGCGTTTTCCAGTAGTAAAGTGAAGCGTGCCGCCCTAGTGAGGAAGCAGGCGGTAAAGGAGAGCGTCAACTCTGTAAGGTATCGCAGGACTCATTGCGCACTCACGTTCGTTGTAAGTTTTGGGAGAGGGCACTGTGTGCCGCCCAGCTCTTGTGTGGCGTTTGAGCCGCCGGAGTGGAAACGTCCGTTTGCTTTAACTGCACGGATGTGCCAGCAGTAAAGGCACAGTGCTGCCCTCTTCGCTCGACACCTCCCGTTTGTTCAGCCTGCAAACGGCCTCAGGAACGCAGTTCTGAGCAGCCTTACATTCCATGCTGGTGTGCACCAGGGAGCGATTTGGGCTCTTCTGAGAAACACCACTGTGCGTCCCCAGTGAAACCAGGGGACGCCTCAAGGACGACTCCCTTCGGCAACCTGGAAGCTAGTTGTTTACGTCCAGCCTGAAAAAGAAAACGCTGGACGGCTGTCCCCGGGACAATGCTGGACGTTCGGGACCACCCCGAGTCACCAAGTACCAAACTTGGCAGAGCGTGGGGAACGCTCTCCTGCACGTACGGCACCCCCCACCTGGAAACCTTTCTTACCAGAAGGGGGCCCTCGTTCCCTTGTACTAGATAGCTAGACAGAACGTTCAGATAAACATGCTGTGTCATCAAGCCTGAAAGTGGGACACTGATGGCAAAGTACGCCTTCTGCCCGTGTGCGAGCGACTTGTTTCGGCCTTCCAAGCTGCCTGAGCAGCGCTTGCGGCCCGACGTCTCTCCACTGCAGGGTAGTCGCTGTGGGCGAGCAAGGCTGCCTTCTCTCAAAGCCCATCCTGTGCTGGCAAATGCCTTTCTAGGGACTCATACCACTGCACTGCAGAGTCAGCTCCGGCCAAATGAAAGGTGACCTGAGGCCCCAAGGCAAGGGCTAGTGTTTCACGTCAGCAGAGCTGGGGGTGCAGGGGTGCCATGAATCCATGCGCCACGCTGGATGGCCTGAACTCCCCGATGCCTCCGGGGACACAGAGCAGAGGCGGCCGTGCACCACTTTGGCATGGTGACTGCTCTGTGCCGGAGGAGCGGCCGGTCGCTTCTGAGGAACCTCAGGGGGGAAGGAGGCCCGTGGGAGCCACTCTTCACATTCCTAGCAAGGGCCACGCGTTGCTTGCTGGGGGCCGAGGTAGAGTGTCCCAGTCATAACAGAGACGCGTGGGAGCAGCGCTGGGCAGCCTCCCTGCAAGTCGATCGGCCTCACTGACTGAAACGGACCTGTGCTTCAGAAACACCCCGTGCTGACGACTCAGTCCAGGGAAACGCTCAGGACGGCACTCTCGCAGAAGCGCGAGCTAGGCTGTGAGTGCAGCCGGAAGAAACGTACATCTTTCACCCTTAACACAGCTAGGTATGGGACGGAGCACTGAGGCCCGCCTCAGGTACTTCACGACCTAGGCAGTGGATGCACTGCAGGGGACCCTGTGTCCGAAAGTGTCTCCGAGGAAAGGCCCTGTTCCTCCCGCTGTTTCCTTGAGGTAGTCAGAAAACTACTGAGGATAACTGTCTGAGCTCACGTTTGAAACAGGGCGACCCTGCCCAAACGTAATTTTCCCCCCGGGTGGATGAGATGCGGCTAGAAGGGTGCCTGAGGCACACTCCTGGGGCCCGTCTTTTCTTTGCTCCAGAAGGCCTCAGGGAAAAAGTGCGAGTTTACTCGCATCAGGCTCGCTGGTCTCAGTTCCTTGCTGGGAGCGTCTCCAAGAGCATTCCGGAGATTACCGGCGACAGAAAGGTGAGCCGTGGCCTCGAGTCAAAGTCCAGCGTTTTCCAGTAGTAAAGTGAAGCGTGCCGCCCTAGTGAGGAAGCAGGCGGTAAAGGAGAGCGTCAACTCTGTAAGGTATCGCAGGACTCATTGCGCACTCACGTTCGTTGTAAGTTTTGGGAGAGGGCACTGTGTGCCGCCCAGCTCTTGTGTGGCGTTTGAGCCGCCGGAGTGGAAACGTCCGTTTGCTTTAACTGCACGGATGTGCCAGCAGTAAAGGCACAGTGCTGCCCTCTTCGCTCGACACCTCCCGTTTGTTCAGCCTGCAAACGGCCTCAGGAACGCAGTTCTGAGCAGCCTTACATTCCATGCTGGTGTGCCCCAGGGAGCGATTTGGGCTCTTCTGAGAAACACCACTGTGCGTCCCCAGGGGACGCCTCAAGGACGACTCCCTTCGGCACCTGGAAGCTAGTTGTTTACGTCCAGCCTGAAAAAGAAAACGCTGGACGGCTGTCCCCGGGACAATGCTGGACGTTCGGGACCACCCCGAGTCACCAAGTACCAAACTTGGCAGAGCGTGGGGAACGCTCTCCTGCACGTACGGCACCCCCCACCGGGAAACCTTTCTTACCAGAAGGGGGCCCTCGTTCCCTTGTACTAGATAGCTAGACAGAACGTTCAGATAAACATGCTGTGTCATCAAGCCTGAAAGTGGGACACTGATGGCAAAGTACGCCTTCTGCCCGTGTGCGAGCGACTTGTTTCGGCCTTCCAAGCTGCCTGAGCAGCGCTTGCGGCCCGACGTCTCTCCACTGCAGGGTAGTCGCTGTGGGCGAGCAAGGCTGCGTTCTCTCAAAGCCCAGCCTGTGCTGGCAAATGCCTTTCTAGGGACTCATACCACTGCACTGCAGAGTCAGCTCCGGCCAAATGAAAGGTGACCTGAGGCCCCAAGGCAAGGGCTAGTGTTTCACGTCAGCAGAGCTGGGGGTGCAGGGGTGCCATGAATCCATGCGCCACGCTGGATGGCCTGAACTCCCCGATGCCTCCGGGGACACAGAGCAGAGGCGGCCGTGCACCACTTTGGCATGGTGACTGCTCTGTGCCGGAGGAGCGGCCGGTCGCTTCTGAGGAACCTCAGGGGGGAAGGAGGCCCGTGGGAGCCACTCTTCACATTCCTAGCAAGGGCCACGCGTTGCTTGCTGGGGGCCGAGGTAGAGTGTCCCAGTCATAACAGAGACGCGTGGGAGCAGCGCTGGGCAGCCTCCCTGCAAGTCGATCGGCCTCACTGACTGAAACGGACCTGTGCTTCAGAAACACCCCGTGCTGACGACTCAGTCCAGGGAAACGCTCAGGACGGCACTCTCGCAGAAGCGCGAGCTAGGCTGTGAGTGCAGCCGGAAGAAACGTACATCTTTCACCCTTAACACAGCTAGGTATGGGACGGAGCACTGAGGCCCGCCTCAGGTACTTCACGACCTAGGCAGTGGATGCACTGCAGGGGACCCTGTGTCCGAAAGTGTCTCCGAGGAAAGGCCCTGTTCCTCCCGCTGTTTCCTTGAGGTAGTCAGAAAACTACTGAGGATAACTGTCTGAGCTCACGTTTGAAACAGGGCGACCCTGCCCAAACGTAATTTTCCCCCCGGGTGGATGAGATGCGGCTAGAAGGGTGCCTGAGGCACACTCCTGGGGCCCGTCTTTTCTTTGCTCCAGAAGGCCTCAGGGAAAAAGTGCGAGTTTACTCGCATCAGGCTCGCTGGTCTCAGTTCCTTGCTGGGAGCGTCTCCAAGAGCATTCCGGAGATTACCGGCGACAGAAAGGTGAGCCGTGGCCTCGAGTCAAAGTCCAGCGTTTTCCAGTAGTAAAGTGAAGCGTGCCGCCCTAGTGAGGAAGCAGGCGGTAAAGGAGAGCGTCAACTCTGTAAGGTATCGCAGGACTCATTGCGCACTCACGTTCGTTGTAAGTTTTGGGAGAGGGCACTGTGTGCCGCCCAGCTCTTGTGTGGCGTTTGAGCCGCCGGAGTGGAAACGTCCGTTTGCTTTAACTGCACGGATGTGCCAGCAGTAAAGGCACAGTGCTGCCCTCTTCGCTCGACACCTCCCGTTTGTTCAGCCTGCAAACGGCCTCAGGAACGCAGTTCTGAGCAGCCTTACATTCCATGCTGGTGTGCACCAGGGAGCGATTTGGGCTCTTCTGAGAAACACCACTGTGCGTCCCCAGTGAAACCAGGGGACGCCTCAAGGACGACTCCCTTCGGCAACCTGGAAGCTAGTTGTTTACGTCCAGCCTGAAAAAGAAAACGCTGGACGGCTGTCCCCGGGACAATGCTGGACGTTCGGGACCACCCCGAGTCACCAAGTACCAAACTTGGCAGAGCGTGGGGAACGCTCTCCTGCACGTACGGCACCCCCCACCTGGAAACCTTTCTTACCAGAAGGGGGCCCTCGTTCCCTTGTACTAGATAGCTAGACAGAACGTTCAGATAAACATGCTGTGTCATCAAGCCTGAAAGTGGGACACTGATGGCAAAGTACGCCTTCTGCCCGTGTGCGAGCGACTTGTTTCGGCCTTCCAAGCTGCCTGAGCAGCGCTTGCGGCCCGACGTCTCTCCACTGCAGGGTAGTCGCTGTGGGCGAGCAAGGCTGCCTTCTCTCAAAGCCCATCCTGTGCTGGCAAATGCCTTTCTAGGGACTCATACCACTGCACTGCAGAGTCAGCTCCGGCCAAATGAAAGGTGACCTGAGGCCCCAAGGCAAGGGCTAGTGTTTCACGTCAGCAGAGCTGGGGGTGCAGGGGTGCCATGAATCCATGCGCCACGCTGGATGGCCTGAACTCCCCGATGCCTCCGGGGACACAGAGCAGAGGCGGCCGTGCACCACTTTGGCATGGTGACTGCTCTGTGCCGGAGGAGCGGCCGGTCGCTTCTGAGGAACCTCAGGGGGGAAGGAGGCCCGTGGGAGCCACTCTTCACATTCCTAGCAAGGGCCACGCGTTGCTTGCTGGGGGCCGAGGTAGAGTGTCCCAGTCATAACAGAGACGCGTGGGAGCAGCGCTGGGCAGCCTCCCTGCAAGTCGATCGGCCTCACTGACTGAAACGGACCTGTGCTTCAGAAACACCCCGTGCTGACGACTCAGTCCAGGGAAACGCTCAGGACGGCACTCTCGCAGAAGCGCGAGCTAGGCTGTGAGTGCAGCCGGAAGAAACGTACATCTTTCACCCTTAACACAGCTAGGTATGGGACGGAGCACTGAGGCCCGCCTCAGGTACTTCACGACCTAGGCAGTGGATGCACTGCAGGGGACCCTGTGTCCGAAAGTGTCTCCGAGGAAAGGCCCTGTTCCTCCCGCTGTTTCCTTGAGGTAGTCAGAAAACTACTGAGGATAACTGTCTGAGCTCACGTTTGAAACAGGGCGACCCTGCCCAAACGTAATTTTCCCCCCGGGTGGATGAGATGCGGCTAGAAGGGTGCCTGAGGCACACTCCTGGGGCCCGTCTTTTCTTTGCTCCAGAAGGCCTCAGGGAAAAAGTGCGAGTTTACTCGCATCAGGCTCGCTGGTCTCAGTTCCTTGCTGGGAGCGTCTCCAAGAGCATTCCGGAGATTACCGGCGACAGAAAGGTGAGCCGTGGCCTCGAGTCAAAGTCCAGCGTTTTCCAGTAGTAAAGTGAAGCGTGCCGCCCTAGTGAGGAAGCAGGCGGTAAAGGAGAGCGTCAACTCTGTAAGGTATCGCAGGACTCATTGCGCACTCACGTTCGTTGTAAGTTTTGGGAGAGGGCACTGTGTGCCGCCCAGCTCTTGTGTGGCGTTTGAGCCGCCGGAGTGGAAACGTCCGTTTGCTTTAACTGCACGGATGTGCCAGCAGTAAAGGCACAGTGCTGCCCTCTTCGCTCGACACCTCCCGTTTGTTCAGCCTGCAAACGGCCTCAGGAACGCAGTTCTGAGCAGCCTTACATTCCATGCTGGTGTGCCCCAGGGAGCGATTTGGGCTCTTCTGAGAAACACCACTGTGCGTCCCCAGTGAAACCAGGGGACGCCTCAAGGACGACTCCCTTAGGCAACCTGGAAGCTAGTTGTTTACGTCCAGCCTGAAAAAGAAAACGCTGGACGGCTGTCCCCGGGACAATGCTGGACGTTCGGGACCACCCCGAGTCACCAAGTACCAAACTTGGCAGAGCGTGGGGAACGCTCTCCTGCACGTACGGCACCCCCCACCTGGAAACCTTTCTTACCAGAAGGGGGCCCTCGTTCCCTTGTACTAGATAGCTAGACAGAACGTTCAGATAAACATGCTGTGTCATCAAGCCTGAAAGTGGGACACTGATGGCAAAGTACGCCTTCTGCCCGTGTGCGAGCGACTTGTTTCGGCCTTCCAAGCTGCCTGAGCAGCGCTTGCGGCCCGACGTCTCTCCACTGCAGGGTAGTCGCTGTGGGCGAGCAAGGCTGCGTTCTCTCAAAGCCCATCCTGTGCTGGCAAATGCCTTTCTAGGGACTCATACCACTGCACTGCAGAGTCAGCTCCGGCCAAATGAAAGGTGACCTGAGGCCCCAAGGCAAGGGCTAGTGTTTCACGTCAGCAGAGCTGGGGGTGCAGGGGTGCCATGAATCCATGCGCCACGCTGGATGGCCTGAACTCCCCGATGCCTCCGGGGACACAGAGCAGAGGCGGCCGTGCACCACTTTGGCATGGTGACTGCTCTGTGCCGGAGGAGCGGCCGGTCGCTTCTGAGGAACCTCAGGGGGGAAGGAGGCCCGTGGGAGCCACTCTTCACATTCCTAGCAAGGGCCACGCGTTGCTTGCTGGGGGCCGAGGTAGAGTGTCCCAGTCATAACAGAGACGCGTGGGAGCAGCGCTGGGCAGCCTCCCTGCAAGTCGATCGGCCTCACTGACTGAAACGGACCTGTGCTTCAGAAACACCCCGTGCTGACGACTCAGTCCAGGGAAACGCTCAGGACGGCACTCTCGCAGAAGCGCGAGCTAGGCTGTGAGTGCAGCCGGAAGAAACGTACATCTTTCACCCTTAACACAGCTAGGTATGGGACGGAGCACTGAGGCCCGCCTCAGGTACTTCACGACCTAGGCAGTGGATGCACTGCAGGGGACCCTGTGTCCGAAAGTGTCTCCGAGGAAAGGCCCTGTTCCTCCCGCTGTTTCCTTGAGGTAGTCAGAAAACTACTGAGGATAACTGTCTGAGCTCACGTTTGAAACAGGGCGACCCTGCCCAAACGTAATTTTCCCCCCGGGTGGATGAGATGCGGCTAGAAGGGTGCCTGAGGCACACTCCTGGGGCCCGTCTTTTCTTTGCTCCAGAAGGCCTCAGGGAAAAAGTGCGAGTTTACTCGCATCAGGCTCGCTGGTCTCAGTTCCTTGCTGGGAGCGTCTCCAAGAGCATTCCGGAGATTACCGGCGACAGAAAGGTGAGCCGTGGCCTCGAGTCAAAGTCCAGCGTTTTCCAGTAGTAAAGTGAAGCGTGCCGCCCTAGTGAGGAAGCAGGCGGTAAAGGAGAGCGTCAACTCTGTAAGGTATCGCAGGACTCATTGCGCACTCACGTTCGTTGTAAGTTTTGGGAGAGGGCACTGTGTGCCGCCCAGCTCTTGTGTGGCGTTTGAGCCGCCGGAGTGGAAACGTCCGTTTGCTTTAACTGCACGGATGTGCCAGCAGTAAAGGCACAGTGCTGCCCTCTTCGCTCGACACCTCCCGTTTGTTCAGCCTGCAAACGGCCTCAGGAACGCAGTTCTGAGCAGCCTTACATTCCATGCTGGTGTGCCCCAGGGAGCGATTTGGGCTCTTCTGAGAAACACCACTGTGCGTCCCCAGTGAAACCAGGGGACGCCTCAAGGACGACTCCCTTAGGCAACCTGGAAGCTAGTTGTTTACGTCCAGCCTGAAAAAGAAAACGCTGGACGGCTGTCCCCGGGACAATGCTGGACGTTCGGGACCACCCCGAGTCACCAAGTACCAAACTTGGCAGAGCGTGGGGAACGCTCTCCTGCACGTACGGCACCCCCCACCTGGAAACCTTTCTTACCAGAAGGGGGCCCTCGTTCCCTTGTACTAGATAGCTAGACAGAACGTTCAGATAAACATGCTGTGTCATCAAGCCTGAAAGTGGGACACTGATGGCAAAGTACGCCTTCTGCCCGTGTGCGAGCGACTTGTTTCGGCCTTCCAAGCTGCCTGAGCAGCGCTTGCGGCCCGACGTCTCTCCACTGCAGGGTAGTCGCTGTGGGCGAGCAAGGCTGCCTTCTCTCAAAGCCCATCCTGTGCTGGCAAATGCCTTTCTAGGGACTCATACCACTGCACTGCAGAGTCAGCTCCGGCCAAATGAAAGGTGACCTGAGGCCCCAAGGCAAGGGCTAGTGTTTCACGTCAGCAGAGCTGGGGGTGCAGGGGTGCCATGAATCCATGCGCCACGCTGGATGGCCTGAACTCCCCGATGCCTCCGGGGACACAGAGCAGAGGCGGCCGTGCACCACTTTGGCATGGTGACTGCTCTGTGCCGGAGGAGCGGCCGGTCGCTTCTGAGGAACCTCAGGGGGGAAGGAGGCCCGTGGGAGCCACTCTTCACATTCCTAGCAAGGGCCACGCGTTGCTTGCTGGGGGCCGAGGTAGAGTGTCCCAGTCATAACAGAGACGCGTGGGAGCAGCGCTGGGCAGCCTCCCTGCAAGTCGATCGGCCTCACTGACTGAAACGGACCTGTGCTTCAGAAACACCCCGTGCTGACGACTCAGTCCAGGGAAACGCTCAGGACGGCACTCTCGCAGAAGCGCGAGCTAGGCTGTGAGTGCAGCCGGAAGAAACGTACATCTTTCACCCTTAACACAGCTAGGTATGGGACGGAGCACTGAGGCCCGCCTCAGGTACTTCACGACCTAGGCAGTGGATGCACTGCAGGGGACCCTGTGTCCGAAAGTGTCTCCGAGGAAAGGCCCTGTTCCTCCCGCTGTTTCCTTGAGGTAGTCAGAAAACTACTGAGGATAACTGTCTGAGCTCACGTTTGAAACAGGGCGACCCTGCCCAAACGTAATTTTCCCCCCGGGTGGATGAGATGCGGCTAGAAGGGTGCCTGAGGCACACTCCTGGGGCCCGTCTTTTCTTTGCTCCAGAAGGCCTCAGGGAAAAAGTGCGAGTTTACTCGCATCAGGCTCGCTGGTCTCAGTTCCTTGCTGGGAGCGTCTCCAAGAGCATTCCGGAGATTACCGGCGACAGAAAGGTGAGCCGTGGCCTCGAGTCAAAGTCCAGCGTTTTCCAGTAGTAAAGTGAAGCGTGCCGCCCTAGTGAGGAAGCAGGCGGTAAAGGAGAGCGTCAACTCTGTAAGGTATCGCAGGACTCATTGCGCACTCACGTTCGTTGTAAGTTTTGGGAGAGGGCACTGTGTGCCGCCCAGCTCTTGTGTGGCGTTTGAGCCGCCGGAGTGGAAACGTCCGTTTGCTTTAACTGCACGGATGTGCCAGCAGTAAAGGCACAGTGCTGCCCTCTTCGCTCGACACCTCCCGTTTGTTCAGCCTGCAAACGGCCTCAGGAACGCAGTTCTGAGCAGCCTTACATTCCATGCTGGTGTGCCCCAGGGAGCGATTTGGGCTCTTCTGAGAAACACCACTGTGCGTCCCCAGTGAAACCAGGGGACGCCTCAAGGACGACTCCCTTCGGCACCTGGAAGCTAGTTGTTTACGTCCAGCCTGAAAAAGAAAACGCTGGACGGCTGTCCCCGGGACAATGCTGGACGTTCGGGACCACCCCGAGTCACCAAGTACCAAACTTGGCACAGCGTGGGGAACGCTCTCCTGCACGTACGGCACCCCCCACCGGGAAACCTTTCTTACCAGAAGGGGGCCCTCGTTCCCTTGTACTAGATAGCTAGACAGAACGTTCAGATAAACATGCTGTGTCATCAAGCCTGAAAGTGGGACACTGATGGCAAAGTACGCCTTCTGCCCGTGTGCGAGCGACTTGTTTCGGCCTTCCAAGCTGCCTGAGCAGCGCTTGCGGCCCGACGTCTCTCCACTGCAGGGTAGTCGCTGTGGGCGAGCAAGGCTGCCTTCTCTCAAAGCCCATCCTGTGCTGGCAAATGCCTTTCTAGGGACTCATACCACTGCACTGCAGAGTCAGCTCCGGCCAAATGAAAGGTGACCTGAGGCCCCAAGGCAAGGGCTAGTGTTTCACGTCAGCAGAGCTGGGGGTGCAGGGGTGCCATGAATCCATGCGCCACGCTGGATGGCCTGAACTCCCCGATGCCTCCGGGGACACAGAGCAGAGGCGGCCGTGCACCACTTTGGCATGGTGACTGCTCTGTGCCGGAGGAGCGGCCGGTCGCTTCTGAGGAACCTCAGGGGGGAAGGAGGCCCGTGGGAGCCACTCTTCACATTCCTAGCAAGGGCCACGCGTTGCTTGCTGGGGGCCGAGGTAGAGTGTCCCAGTCATAACAGAGACGCGTGGGAGCAGCGCTGGGCAGCCTCCCTGCAAGTCGATCGGCCTCACTGACTGAAACGGACCTGTGCTTCAGAAACACCCCGTGCTGACGACTCAGTCCAGGGAAACGCTCAGGACGGCACTCTCGCAGAAGCGCGAGCTAGGCTGTGAGTGCAGCCGGAAGAAACGTACATCTTTCACCCTTAACACAGCTAGGTATGGGACGGAGCACTGAGGCCCGCCTCAGGTACTTCACGACCTAGGCAGTGGATGCACTGCAGGGGACCCTGTGTCCGAAAGTGTCTCCGAGGAAAGGCCCTGTTCCTCCCGCTGTTTCCTTGAGGTAGTCAGAAAACTACTGAGGATAACTGTCTGAGCTCACGTTTGAAACAGGGCGACCCTGCCCAAACGTAATTTTCCCCCCGGGTGGATGAGATGCGGCTAGAAGGGTGCCTGAGGCACACTCCTGGGGCCCGTCTTTTCTTTGCTCCAGAAGGCCTCAGGGAAAAAGTGCGAGTTTACTCGCATCAGGCTCGCTGGTCTCAGTTCCTTGCTGGGAGCGTCTCCAAGAGCATTCCGGAGATTACCGGCGACAGAAAGGTGAGCCGTGGCCTCGAGTCAAAGTCCAGCGTTTTCCAGTAGTAAAGTGAAGCGTGCCGCCCTAGTGAGGAAGCAGGCGGTAAAGGAGAGCGTCAACTCTGTAAGGTATCGCAGGACTCATTGCGCACTCACGTTCGTTGTAAGTTTTGGGAGAGGGCACTGTGTGCCGCCCAGCTCTTGTGTGGCGTTTGAGCCGCCGGAGTGGAAACGTCCGTTTGCTTTAACTGCACGGATGTGCCAGCAGTAAAGGCACAGTGCTGCCCTCTTCGCTCGACACCTCCCGTTTGTTCAGCCTGCAAACGGCCTCAGGAACGCAGTTCTGAGCAGCCTTACATTCCATGCTGGTGTGCCCCAGGGAGCGATTTGGGCTCTTCTGAGAAACACCACTGTGCGTCCCCAGGGGACGCCTCAAGGACGACTCCCTTAGGCAACCTGGAAGCTAGTTGTTTACGTCCAGCCTGAAAAAGAAAACGCTGGACGGCTGTCCCCGGGACAATGCTGGACGTTCGGGACCACCCCGAGTCACCAAGTACCAAACTTGGCAGAGCGTGGGGAACGCTCTCCTGCACGTACGGCACCCCCCACCGGGAAACCTTTCTTACCAGAAGGGGGCCCTCGTTCCCTTGTACTAGATAGCTAGACAGAACGTTCAGATAAACATGCTGTGTCATCAAGCCTGAAAGTGGGACACTGATGGCAAAGTACGCCTTCTGCCCGTGTGCGAGCGACTTGTTTCGGCCTTCCAAGCTGCCTGAGCAGCGCTTGCGGCCCGACGTCTCTCCACTGCAGGGTAGTCGCTGTGGGCGAGCAAGGCTGCGTTCTCTCAAAGCCCAGCCTGTGCTGGCAAATGCCTTTCTAGGGACTCATACCACTGCACTGCAGAGTCAGCTCCGGCCAAATGAAAGGTGACCTGAGGCCCCAAGGCAAGGGCTAGTGTTTCACGTCAGCAGAGCTGGGGGTGCAGGGGTGCCATGAATCCATGCGCCACGCTGGATGGCCTGAACTCCCCGATGCCTCCGGGGACACAGAGCAGAGGCGGCCGTGCACCACTTTGGCATGGTGACTGCTCTGTGCCGGAGGAGCGGCCGGTCGCTTCTGAGGAACCTCAGGGGGGAAGGAGGCCCGTGGGAGCCACTCTTCACATTCCTAGCAAGGGCCACGCGTTGCTTGCTGGGGGCCGAGGTAGAGTGTCCCAGTCATAACAGAGACGCGTGGGAGCAGCGCTGGGCAGCCTCCCTGCAAGTCGATCGGCCTCACTGACTGAAACGGACCTGTGCTTCAGAAACACCCCGTGCTGACGACTCAGTCCAGGGAAACGCTCAGGACGGCACTCTCGCAGAAGCGCGAGCTAGGCTGTGAGTGCAGCCGGAAGAAACGTACATCTTTCACCCTTAACACAGCTAGGTATGGGACGGAGCACTGAGGCCCGCCTCAGGTACTTCACGACCTAGGCAGTGGATGCACTGCAGGGGACCCTGTGTCCGAAAGTGTCTCCGAGGAAAGGCCCTGTTCCTCCCGCTGTTTCCTTGAGGTAGTCAGAAAACTACTGAGGATAACTGTCTGAGCTCACGTTTGAAACAGGGCGACCCTGCCCAAACGTAATTTTCCCCCCGGGTGGATGAGATGCGGCTAGAAGGGTGCCTGAGGCACACTCCTGGGGCCCGTCTTTTCTTTGCTCCAGAAGGCCTCAGGGAAAAAGTGCGAGTTTACTCGCATCAGGCTCGCTGGTCTCAGTTCCTTGCTGGGAGCGTCTCCAAGAGCATTCCGGAGATTACCGGCGACAGAAAGGTGAGCCGTGGCCTCGAGTCAAAGTCCAGCGTTTTCCAGTAGTAAAGTGAAGCGTGCCGCCCTAGTGAGGAAGCAGGCGGTAAAGGAGAGCGTCAACTCTGTAAGGTATCGCAGGACTCATTGCGCACTCACGTTCGTTGTAAGTTTTGGGAGAGGGCACTGTGTGCCGCCCAGCTCTTGTGTGGCGTTTGAGCCGCCGGAGTGGAAACGTCCGTTTGCTTTAACTGCACGGATGTGCCAGCAGTAAAGGCACAGTGCTGCCCTCTTCGCTCGACACCTCCCGTTTGTTCAGCCTGCAAACGGCCTCAGGAACGCAGTTCTGAGCAGCCTTACATTCCATGCTGGTGTGCACCAGGGAGCGATTTGGGCTCTTCTGAGAAACACCACTGTGCGTCCCCAGTGAAACCAGGGGACGCCTCAAGGACGACTCCCTTCGGCAACCTGGAAGCTAGTTGTTTACGTCCAGCCTGAAAAAGAAAACGCTGGACGGCTGTCCCCGGGACAATGCTGGACGTTCGGGACCACCCCGAGTCACCAAGTACCAAACTTGGCACAGCGTGGGGAACGCTCTCCTGCACGTACGGCACCCCCCACCGGGAAACCTTTCTTACCAGAAGGGGGCCCTCGTTCCCTTGTACTAGATAGCTAGACAGAACGTTCAGATAAACATGCTGTGTCATCAAGCCTGAAAGTGGGACACTGATGGCAAAGTACGCCTTCTGCCCGTGTGCGAGCGACTTGTTTCGGCCTTCCAAGCTGCCTGAGCAGCGCTTGCGGCCCGACGTCTCTCCACTGCAGGGTAGTCGCTGTGGGCGAGCAAGGCTGCGTTCTCTCAAAGCCCATCCTGTGCTGGCAAATGCCTTTCTAGGGACTCATACCACTGCACTGCAGAGTCAGCTCCGGCCAAATGAAAGGTGACCTGAGGCCCCAAGGCAAGGGCTAGTGTTTCACGTCAGCAGAGCTGGGGGTGCAGGGGTGCCATGAATCCATGCGCCACGCTGGATGGCCTGAACTCCCCGATGCCTCCGGGGACACAGAGCAGAGGCGGCCGTGCACCACTTTGGCATGGTGACTGCTCTGTGCCGGAGGAGCGGCCGGTCGCTTCTGAGGAACCTCAGGGGGGAAGGAGGCCCGTGGGAGCCACTCTTCACATTCCTAGCAAGGGCCACGCGTTGCTTGCTGGGGGCCGAGGTAGAGTGTCCCAGTCATAACAGAGACGCGTGGGAGCAGCGCTGGGCAGCCTCCCTGCAAGTCGATCGGCCTCACTGACTGAAACGGACCTGTGCTTCAGAAACACCCCGTGCTGACGACTCAGTCCAGGGAAACGCTCAGGACGGCACTCTCGCAGAAGCGCGAGCTAGGCTGTGAGTGCAGCCGGAAGAAACGTACATCTTTCACCCTTAACACAGCTAGGTATGGGACGGAGCACTGAGGCCCGCCTCAGGTACTTCACGACCTAGGCAGTGGATGCACTGCAGGGGACCCTGTGTCCGAAAGTGTCTCCGAGGAAAGGCCCTGTTCCTCCCGCTGTTTCCTTGAGGTAGTCAGAAAACTACTGAGGATAACTGTCTGAGCTCACGTTTGAAACAGGGCGACCCTGCCCAAACGTAATTTTCCCCCCGGGTGGATGAGATGCGGCTAGAAGGGTGCCTGAGGCACACTCCTGGGGCCCGTCTTTTCTTTGCTCCAGAAGGCCTCAGGGAAAAAGTGCGAGTTTACTCGCATCAGGCTCGCTGGTCTCAGTTCCTTGCTGGGAGCGTCTCCAAGAGCATTCCGGAGATTACCGGCGACAGAAAGGTGAGCCGTGGCCTCGAGTCAAAGTCCAGCGTTTTCCAGTAGTAAAGTGAAGCGTGCCGCCCTAGTGAGGAAGCAGGCGGTAAAGGAGAGCGTCAACTCTGTAAGGTATCGCAGGACTCATTGCGCACTCACGTTCGTTGTAAGTTTTGGGAGAGGGCACTGTGTGCCGCCCAGCTCTTGTGTGGCGTTTGAGCCGCCGGAGTGGAAACGTCCGTTTGCTTTAACTGCACGGATGTGCCAGCAGTAAAGGCACAGTGCTGCCCTCTTCGCTCGACACCTCCCGTTTGTTCAGCCTGCAAACGGCCTCAGGAACGCAGTTCTGAGCAGCCTTACATTCCATGCTGGTGTGCCCCAGGGAGCGATTTGGGCTCTTCTGAGAAACACCACTGTGCGTCCCCAGTGAAACCAGGGGACGCCTCAAGGACGACTCCCTTAGGCAACCTGGAAGCTAGTTGTTTACGTCCAGCCTGAAAAAGAAAACGCTGGACGGCTGTCCCCGGGACAATGCTGGACGTTCGGGACCACCCCGAGTCACCAAGTACCAAACTTGGCAGAGCGTGGGGAACGCTCTCCTGCACGTACGGCACCCCCCACCTGGAAACCTTTCTTACCAGAAGGGGGCCCTCGTTCCCTTGTACTAGATAGCTAGACAGAACGTTCAGATAAACATGCTGTGTCATCAAGCCTGAAAGTGGGACACTGATGGCAAAGTACGCCTTCTGCCCGTGTGCGAGCGACTTGTTTCGGCCTTCCAAGCTGCCTGAGCAGCGCTTGCGGCCCGACGTCTCTCCACTGCAGGGTAGTCGCTGTGGGCGAGCAAGGCTGCCTTCTCTCAAAGCCCATCCTGTGCTGGCAAATGCCTTTCTAGGGACTCATACCACTGCACTGCAGAGTCAGCTCCGGCCAAATGAAAGGTGACCTGAGGCCCCAAGGCAAGGGCTAGTGTTTCACGTCAGCAGAGCTGGGGGTGCAGGGGTGCCATGAATCCATGCGCCACGCTGGATGGCCTGAACTCCCCGATGCCTCCGGGGACACAGAGCAGAGGCGGCCGTGCACCACTTTGGCATGGTGACTGCTCTGTGCCGGAGGAGCGGCCGGTCGCTTCTGAGGAACCTCAGGGGGGAAGGAGGCCCGTGGGAGCCACTCTTCACATTCCTAGCAAGGGCCACGCGTTGCTTGCTGGGGGCCGAGGTAGAGTGTCCCAGTCATAACAGAGACGCGTGGGAGCAGCGCTGGGCAGCCTCCCTGCAAGTCGATCGGCCTCACTGACTGAAACGGACCTGTGCTTCAGAAACACCCCGTGCTGACGACTCAGTCCAGGGAAACGCTCAGGACGGCACTCTCGCAGAAGCGCGAGCTAGGCTGTGAGTGCAGCCGGAAGAAACGTACATCTTTCACCCTTAACACAGCTAGGTATGGGACGGAGCACTGAGGCCCGCCTCAGGTACTTCACGACCTAGGCAGTGGATGCACTGCAGGGGACCCTGTGTCCGAAAGTGTCTCCGAGGAAAGGCCCTGTTCCTCCCGCTGTTTCCTTGAGGTAGTCAGAAAACTACTGAGGATAACTGTCTGAGCTCACGTTTGAAACAGGGCGACCCTGCCCAAACGTAATTTTCCCCCCGGGTGGATGAGATGCGGCTAGAAGGGTGCCTGAGGCACACTCCTGGGGCCCGTCTTTTCTTTGCTCCAGAAGGCCTCAGGGAAAAAGTGCGAGTTTACTCGCATCAGGCTCGCTGGTCTCAGTTCCTTGCTGGGAGCGTCTCCAAGAGCATTCCGGAGATTACCGGCGACAGAAAGGTGAGCCGTGGCCTCGAGTCAAAGTCCAGCGTTTTCCAGTAGTAAAGTGAAGCGTGCCGCCCTAGTGAGGAAGCAGGCGGTAAAGGAGAGCGTCAACTCTGTAAGGTATCGCAGGACTCATTGCGCACTCACGTTCGTTGTAAGTTTTGGGAGAGGGCACTGTGTGCCGCCCAGCTCTTGTGTGGCGTTTGAGCCGCCGGAGTGGAAACGTCCGTTTGCTTTAACTGCACGGATGTGCCAGCAGTAAAGGCACAGTGCTGCCCTCTTCGCTCGACACCTCCCGTTTGTTCAGCCTGCAAACGGCCTCAGGAACGCAGTTCTGAGCAGCCTTACATTCCATGCTGGTGTGCCCCAGGGAGCGATTTGGGCTCTTCTGAGAAACACCACTGTGCGTCCCCAGTGAAACCAGGGGACGCCTCAAGGACGACTCCCTTAGGCAACCTGGAAGCTAGTTGTTTACGTCCAGCCTGAAAAAGAAAACGCTGGACGGCTGTCCCCGGGACAATGCTGGACGTTCGGGACCACCCCGAGTCACCAAGTACCAAACTTGGCAGAGCGTGGGGAACGCTCTCCTGCACGTACGGCACCCCCCACCTGGAAACCTTTCTTACCAGAAGGGGGCCCTCGTTCCCTTGTACTAGATAGCTAGACAGAACGTTCAGATAAACATGCTGTGTCATCAAGCCTGAAAGTGGGACACTGATGGCAAAGTACGCCTTCTGCCCGTGTGCGAGCGACTTGTTTCGGCCTTCCAAGCTGCCTGAGCAGCGCTTGCGGCCCGACGTCTCTCCACTGCAGGGTAGTCGCTGTGGGCGAGCAAGGCTGCCTTCTCTCAAAGCCCATCCTGTGCTGGCAAATGCCTTTCTAGGGACTCATACCACTGCACTGCAGAGTCAGCTCCGGCCAAATGAAAGGTGACCTGAGGCCCCAAGGCAAGGGCTAGTGTTTCACGTCAGCAGAGCTGGGGGTGCAGGGGTGCCATGAATCCATGCGCCACGCTGGATGGCCTGAACTCCCCGATGCCTCCGGGGACACAGAGCAGAGGCGGCCGTGCACCACTTTGGCATGGTGACTGCTCTGTGCCGGAGGAGCGGCCGGTCGCTTCTGAGGAACCTCAGGGGGGAAGGAGGCCCGTGGGAGCCACTCTTCACATTCCTAGCAAGGGCCACGCGTTGCTTGCTGGGGGCCGAGGTAGAGTGTCCCAGTCATAACAGAGACGCGTGGGAGCAGCGCTGGGCAGCCTCCCTGCAAGTCGATCGGCCTCACTGACTGAAACGGACCTGTGCTTCAGAAACACCCCGTGCTGACGACTCAGTCCAGGGAAACGCTCAGGACGGCACTCTCGCAGAAGCGCGAGCTAGGCTGTGAGTGCAGCCGGAAGAAACGTACATCTTTCACCCTTAACACAGCTAGGTATGGGACGGAGCACTGAGGCCCGCCTCAGGTACTTCACGACCTAGGCAGTGGATGCACTGCAGGGGACCCTGTGTCCGAAAGTGTCTCCGAGGAAAGGCCCTGTTCCTCCCGCTGTTTCCTTGAGGTAGTCAGAAAACTACTGAGGATAACTGTCTGAGCTCACGTTTGAAACAGGGCGACCCTGCCCAAACGTAATTTTCCCCCCGGGTGGATGAGATGCGGCTAGAAGGGTGCCTGAGGCACACTCCTGGGGCCCGTCTTTTCTTTGCTCCAGAAGGCCTCAGGGAAAAAGTGCGAGTTTACTCGCATCAGGCTCGCTGGTCTCAGTTCCTTGCTGGGAGCGTCTCCAAGAGCATTCCGGAGATTACCGGCGACAGAAAGGTGAGCCGTGGCCTCGAGTCAAAGTCCAGCGTTTTCCAGTAGTAAAGTGAAGCGTGCCGCCCTAGTGAGGAAGCAGGCGGTAAAGGAGAGCGTCAACTCTGTAAGGTATCGCAGGACTCATTGCGCACTCACGTTCGTTGTAAGTTTTGGGAGAGGGCACTGTGTGCCGCCCAGCTCTTGTGTGGCGTTTGAGCCGCCGGAGTGGAAACGTCCGTTTGCTTTAACTGCACGGATGTGCCAGCAGTAAAGGCACAGTGCTGCCCTCTTCGCTCGACACCTCCCGTTTGTTCAGCCTGCAAACGGCCTCAGGAACGCAGTTCTGAGCAGCCTTACATTCCATGCTGGTGTGCCCCAGGGAGCGATTTGGGCTCTTCTGAGAAACACCACTGTGCGTCCCCAGTGAAACCAGGGGACGCCTCAAGGACGACTCCCTTCGGCACCTGGAAGCTAGTTGTTTACGTCCAGCCTGAAAAAGAAAACGCTGGACGGCTGTCCCCGGGACAATGCTGGACGTTCGGGACCACCCCGAGTCACCAAGTACCAAACTTGGCACAGCGTGGGGAACGCTCTCCTGCACGTACGGCACCCCCCACCGGGAAACCTTTCTTACCAGAAGGGGGCCCTCGTTCCCTTGTACTAGATAGCTAGACAGAACGTTCAGATAAACATGCTGTGTCATCAAGCCTGAAAGTGGGACACTGATGGCAAAGTACGCCTTCTGCCCGTGTGCGAGCGACTTGTTTCGGCCTTCCAAGCTGCCTGAGCAGCGCTTGCGGCCCGACGTCTCTCCACTGCAGGGTAGTCGCTGTGGGCGAGCAAGGCTGCGTTCTCTCAAAGCCCATCCTGTGCTGGCAAATGCCTTTCTAGGGACTCATACCACTGCACTGCAGAGTCAGCTCCGGCCAAATGAAAGGTGACCTGAGGCCCCAAGGCAAGGGCTAGTGTTTCACGTCAGCAGAGCTGGGGGTGCAGGGGTGCCATGAATCCATGCGCCACGCTGGATGGCCTGAACTCCCCGATGCCTCCGGGGACACAGAGCAGAGGCGGCCGTGCACCACTTTGGCATGGTGACTGCTCTGTGCCGGAGGAGCGGCCGGTCGCTTCTGAGGAACCTCAGGGGGGAAGGAGGCCCGTGGGAGCCACTCTTCACATTCCTAGCAAGGGCCACGCGTTGCTTGCTGGGGGCCGAGGTAGAGTGTCCCAGTCATAACAGAGACGCGTGGGAGCAGCGCTGGGCAGCCTCCCTGCAAGTCGATCGGCCTCACTGACTGAAACGGACCTGTGCTTCAGAAACACCCCGTGCTGACGACTCAGTCCAGGGAAACGCTCAGGACGGCACTCTCGCAGAAGCGCGAGCTAGGCTGTGAGTGCAGCCGGAAGAAACGTACATCTTTCACCCTTAACACAGCTAGGTATGGGACGGAGCACTGAGGCCCGCCTCAGGTACTTCACGACCTAGGCAGTGGATGCACTGCAGGGGACCCTGTGTCCGAAAGTGTCTCCGAGGAAAGGCCCTGTTCCTCCCGCTGTTTCCTTGAGGTAGTCAGAAAACTACTGAGGATAACTGTCTGAGCTCACGTTTGAAACAGGGCGACCCTGCCCAAACGTAATTTTCCCCCCGGGTGGATGAGATGCGGCTAGAAGGGTGCCTGAGGCACACTCCTGGGGCCCGTCTTTTCTTTGCTCCAGAAGGCCTCAGGGAAAAAGTGCGAGTTTACTCGCATCAGGCTCGCTGGTCTCAGTTCCTTGCTGGGAGCGTCTCCAAGAGCATTCCGGAGATTACCGGCGACAGAAAGGTGAGCCGTGGCCTCGAGTCAAAGTCCAGCGTTTTCCAGTAGTAAAGTGAAGCGTGCCGCCCTAGTGAGGAAGCAGGCGGTAAAGGAGAGCGTCAACTCTGTAAGGTATCGCAGGACTCATTGCGCACTCACGTTCGTTGTAAGTTTTGGGAGAGGGCACTGTGTGCCGCCCAGCTCTTGTGTGGCGTTTGAGCCGCCGGAGTGGAAACGTCCGTTTGCTTTAACTGCACGGATGTGCCAGCAGTAAAGGCACAGTGCTGCCCTCTTCGCTCGACACCTCCCGTTTGTTCAGCCTGCAAACGGCCTCAGGAACGCAGTTCTGAGCAGCCTTACATTCCATGCTGGTGTGCCCCAGGGAGCGATTTGGGCTCTTCTGAGAAACACCACTGTGCGTCCCCAGTGAAACCAGGGGACGCCTCAAGGACGACTCCCTTCGGCACCTGGAAGCTAGTTGTTTACGTCCAGCCTGAAAAAGAAAACGCTGGACGGCTGTCCCCGGGACAATGCTGGACGTTCGGGACCACCCCGAGTCACCAAGTACCAAACTTGGCACAGCGTGGGGAACGCTCTCCTGCACGTACGGCACCCCCCACCTGGAAACCTTTCTTACCAGAAGGGGGCCCTCGTTCCCTTGTACTAGATAGCTAGACAGAACGTTCAGATAAACATGCTGTGTCATCAAGCCTGAAAGTGGGACACTGATGGCAAAGTACGCCTTCTGCCCGTGTGCGAGCGACTTGTTTCGGCCTTCCAAGCTGCCTGAGCAGCGCTTGCGGCCCGACGTCTCTCCACTGCAGGGTAGTCGCTGTGGGCGAGCAAGGCTGCGTTCTCTCAAAGCCCATCCTGTGCTGGCAAATGCCTTTCTAGGGACTCATACCACTGCACTGCAGAGTCAGCTCCGGCCAAATGAAAGGTGACCTGAGGCCCCAAGGCAAGGGCTAGTGTTTCACGTCAGCAGAGCTGGGGGTGCAGGGGTGCCATGAATCCATGCGCCACGCTGGATGGCCTGAACTCCCCGATGCCTCCGGGGACACAGAGCAGAGGCGGCCGTGCACCACTTTGGCATGGTGACTGCTCTGTGCCGGAGGAGCGGCCGGTCGCTTCTGAGGAACCTCAGGGGGGAAGGAGGCCCGTGGGAGCCACTCTTCACATTCCTAGCAAGGGCCACGCGTTGCTTGCTGGGGGCCGAGGTAGAGTGTCCCAGTCATAACAGAGACGCGTGGGAGCAGCGCTGGGCAGCCTCCCTGCAAGTCGATCGGCCTCACTGACTGAAACGGACCTGTGCTTCAGAAACACCCCGTGCTGACGACTCAGTCCAGGGAAACGCTCAGGACGGCACTCTCGCAGAAGCGCGAGCTAGGCTGTGAGTGCAGCCGGAAGAAACGTACATCTTTCACCCTTAACACAGCTAGGTATGGGACGGAGCACTGAGGCCCGCCTCAGGTACTTCACGACCTAGGCAGTGGATGCACTGCAGGGGACCCTGTGTCCGAAAGTGTCTCCGAGGAAAGGCCCTGTTCCTCCCGCTGTTTCCTTGAGGTAGTCAGAAAACTACTGAGGATAACTGTCTGAGCTCACGTTTGAAACAGGGCGACCCTGCCCAAACGTAATTTTCCCCCCGGGTGGATGAGATGCGGCTAGAAGGGTGCCTGAGGCACACTCCTGGGGCCCGTCTTTTCTTTGCTCCAGAAGGCCTCAGGGAAAAAGTGCGAGTTTACTCGCATCAGGCTCGCTGGTCTCAGTTCCTTGCTGGGAGCGTCTCCAAGAGCATTCCGGAGATTACCGGCGACAGAAAGGTGAGCCGTGGCCTCGAGTCAAAGTCCAGCGTTTTCCAGTAGTAAAGTGAAGCGTGCCGCCCTAGTGAGGAAGCAGGCGGTAAAGGAGAGCGTCAACTCTGTAAGGTATCGCAGGACTCATTGCGCACTCACGTTCGTTGTAAGTTTTGGGAGAGGGCACTGTGTGCCGCCCAGCTCTTGTGTGGCGTTTGAGCCGCCGGAGTGGAAACGTCCGTTTGCTTTAACTGCACGGATGTGCCAGCAGTAAAGGCACAGTGCTGCCCTCTTCGCTCGACACCTCCCGTTTGTTCAGCCTGCAAACGGCCTCAGGAACGCAGTTCTGAGCAGCCTTACATTCCATGCTGGTGTGCCCCAGGGAGCGATTTGGGCTCTTCTGAGAAACACCACTGTGCGTCCCCAGTGAAACCAGGGGACGCCTCAAGGACGACTCCCTTCGGCACCTGGAAGCTAGTTGTTTACGTCCAGCCTGAAAAAGAAAACGCTGGACGGCTGTCCCCGGGACAATGCTGGACGTTCGGGACCACCCCGAGTCACCAAGTACCAAACTTGGCAGAGCGTGGGGAACGCTCTCCTGCACGTACGGCACCCCCCACCTGGAAACCTTTCTTACCAGAAGGGGGCCCTCGTTCCCTTGTACTAGATAGCTAGACAGAACGTTCAGATAAACATGCTGTGTCATCAAGCCTGAAAGTGGGACACTGATGGCAAAGTACGCCTTCTGCCCGTGTGCGAGCGACTTGTTTCGGCCTTCCAAGCTGCCTGAGCAGCGCTTGCGGCCCGACGTCTCTCCACTGCAGGGTAGTCGCTGTGGGCGAGCAAGGCTGCCTTCTCTCAAAGCCCATCCTGTGCTGGCAAATGCCTTTCTAGGGACTCATACCACTGCACTGCAGAGTCAGCTCCGGCCAAATGAAAGGTGACCTGAGGCCCCAAGGCAAGGGCTAGTGTTTCACGTCAGCAGAGCTGGGGGTGCAGGGGTGCCATGAATCCATGCGCCACGCTGGATGGCCTGAACTCCCCGATGCCTCCGGGGACACAGAGCAGAGGCGGCCGTGCACCACTTTGGCATGGTGACTGCTCTGTGCCGGAGGAGCGGCCGGTCGCTTCTGAGGAACCTCAGGGGGGAAGGAGGCCCGTGGGAGCCACTCTTCACATTCCTAGCAAGGGCCACGCGTTGCTTGCTGGGGGCCGAGGTAGAGTGTCCCAGTCATAACAGAGACGCGTGGGAGCAGCGCTGGGCAGCCTCCCTGCAAGTCGATCGGCCTCACTGACTGAAACGGACCTGTGCTTCAGAAACACCCCGTGCTGACGACTCAGTCCAGGGAAACGCTCAGGACGGCACTCTCGCAGAAGCGCGAGCTAGGCTGTGAGTGCAGCCGGAAGAAACGTACATCTTTCACCCTTAACACAGCTAGGTATGGGACGGAGCACTGAGGCCCGCCTCAGGTACTTCACGACCTAGGCAGTGGATGCACTGCAGGGGACCCTGTGTCCGAAAGTGTCTCCGAGGAAAGGCCCTGTTCCTCCCGCTGTTTCCTTGAGGTAGTCAGAAAACTACTGAGGATAACTGTCTGAGCTCACGTTTGAAACAGGGCGACCCTGCCCAAACGTAATTTTCCCCCCGGGTGGATGAGATGCGGCTAGAAGGGTGCCTGAGGCACACTCCTGGGGCCCGTCTTTTCTTTGCTCCAGAAGGCCTCAGGGAAAAAGTGCGAGTTTACTCGCATCAGGCTCGCTGGTCTCAGTTCCTTGCTGGGAGCGTCTCCAAGAGCATTCCGGAGATTACCGGCGACAGAAAGGTGAGCCGTGGCCTCGAGTCAAAGTCCAGCGTTTTCCAGTAGTAAAGTGAAGCGTGCCGCCCTAGTGAGGAAGCAGGCGGTAAAGGAGAGCGTCAACTCTGTAAGGTATCGCAGGACTCATTGCGCACTCACGTTCGTTGTAAGTTTTGGGAGAGGGCACTGTGTGCCGCCCAGCTCTTGTGTGGCGTTTGAGCCGCCGGAGTGGAAACGTCCGTTTGCTTTAACTGCACGGATGTGCCAGCAGTAAAGGCACAGTGCTGCCCTCTTCGCTCGACACCTCCCGTTTGTTCAGCCTGCAAACGGCCTCAGGAACGCAGTTCTGAGCAGCCTTACATTCCATGCTGGTGTGCCCCAGGGAGCGATTTGGGCTCTTCTGAGAAACACCACTGTGCGTCCCCAGTGAAACCAGGGGACGCCTCAAGGACGACTCCCTTCGGCACCTGGAAGCTAGTTGTTTACGTCCAGCCTGAAAAAGAAAACGCTGGACGGCTGTCCCCGGGACAATGCTGGACGTTCGGGACCACCCCGAGTCACCAAGTACCAAACTTGGCACAGCGTGGGGAACGCTCTCCTGCACGTACGGCACCCCCCACCTGGAAACCTTTCTTACCAGAAGGGGGCCCTCGTTCCCTTGTACTAGATAGCTAGACAGAACGTTCAGATAAACATGCTGTGTCATCAAGCCTGAAAGTGGGACACTGATGGCAAAGTACGCCTTCTGCCCGTGTGCGAGCGACTTGTTTCGGCCTTCCAAGCTGCCTGAGCAGCGCTTGCGGCCCGACGTCTCTCCACTGCAGGGTAGTCGCTGTGGGCGAGCAAGGCTGCGTTCTCTCAAAGCCCATCCTGTGCTGGCAAATGCCTTTCTAGGGACTCATACCACTGCACTGCAGAGTCAGCTCCGGCCAAATGAAAGGTGACCTGAGGCCCCAAGGCAAGGGCTAGTGTTTCACGTCAGCAGAGCTGGGGGTGCAGGGGTGCCATGAATCCATGCGCCACGCTGGATGGCCTGAACTCCCCGATGCCTCCGGGGACACAGAGCAGAGGCGGCCGTGCACCACTTTGGCATGGTGACTGCTCTGTGCCGGAGGAGCGGCCGGTCGCTTCTGAGGAACCTCAGGGGGGAAGGAGGCCCGTGGGAGCCACTCTTCACATTCCTAGCAAGGGCCACGCGTTGCTTGCTGGGGGCCGAGGTAGAGTGTCCCAGTCATAACAGAGACGCGTGGGAGCAGCGCTGGGCAGCCTCCCTGCAAGTCGATCGGCCTCACTGACTGAAACGGACCTGTGCTTCAGAAACACCCCGTGCTGACGACTCAGTCCAGGGAAACGCTCAGGACGGCACTCTCGCAGAAGCGCGAGCTAGGCTGTGAGTGCAGCCGGAAGAAACGTACATCTTTCACCCTTAACACAGCTAGGTATGGGACGGAGCACTGAGGCCCGCCTCAGGTACTTCACGACCTAGGCAGTGGATGCACTGCAGGGGACCCTGTGTCCGAAAGTGTCTCCGAGGAAAGGCCCTGTTCCTCCCGCTGTTTCCTTGAGGTAGTCAGAAAACTACTGAGGATAACTGTCTGAGCTCACGTTTGAAACAGGGCGACCCTGCCCAAACGTAATTTTCCCCCCGGGTGGATGAGATGCGGCTAGAAGGGTGCCTGAGGCACACTCCTGGGGCCCGTCTTTTCTTTGCTCCAGAAGGCCTCAGGGAAAAAGTGCGAGTTTACTCGCATCAGGCTCGCTGGTCTCAGTTCCTTGCTGGGAGCGTCTCCAAGAGCATTCCGGAGATTACCGGCGACAGAAAGGTGAGCCGTGGCCTCGAGTCAAAGTCCAGCGTTTTCCAGTAGTAAAGTGAAGCGTGCCGCCCTAGTGAGGAAGCAGGCGGTAAAGGAGAGCGTCAACTCTGTAAGGTATCGCAGGACTCATTGCGCACTCACGTTCGTTGTAAGTTTTGGGAGAGGGCACTGTGTGCCGCCCAGCTCTTGTGTGGCGTTTGAGCCGCCGGAGTGGAAACGTCCGTTTGCTTTAACTGCACGGATGTGCCAGCAGTAAAGGCACAGTGCTGCCCTCTTCGCTCGACACCTCCCGTTTGTTCAGCCTGCAAACGGCCTCAGGAACGCAGTTCTGAGCAGCCTTACATTCCATGCTGGTGTGCCCCAGGGAGCGATTTGGGCTCTTCTGAGAAACACCACTGTGCGTCCCCAGTGAAACCAGGGGACGCCTCAAGGACGACTCCCTTCGGCACCTGGAAGCTAGTTGTTTACGTCCAGCCTGAAAAAGAAAACGCTGGACGGCTGTCCCCGGGACAATGCTGGACGTTCGGGACCACCCCGAGTCACCAAGTACCAAACTTGGCAGAGCGTGGGGAACGCTCTCCTGCACGTACGGCACCCCCCACCTGGAAACCTTTCTTACCAGAAGGGGGCCCTCGTTCCCTTGTACTAGATAGCTAGACAGAACGTTCAGATAAACATGCTGTGTCATCAAGCCTGAAAGTGGGACACTGATGGCAAAGTACGCCTTCTGCCCGTGTGCGAGCGACTTGTTTCGGCCTTCCAAGCTGCCTGAGCAGCGCTTGCGGCCCGACGTCTCTCCACTGCAGGGTAGTCGCTGTGGGCGAGCAAGGCTGCCTTCTCTCAAAGCCCATCCTGTGCTGGCAAATGCCTTTCTAGGGACTCATACCACTGCACTGCAGAGTCAGCTCCGGCCAAATGAAAGGTGACCTGAGGCCCCAAGGCAAGGGCTAGTGTTTCACGTCAGCAGAGCTGGGGGTGCAGGGGTGCCATGAATCCATGCGCCACGCTGGATGGCCTGAACTCCCCGATGCCTCCGGGGACACAGAGCAGAGGCGGCCGTGCACCACTTTGGCATGGTGACTGCTCTGTGCCGGAGGAGCGGCCGGTCGCTTCTGAGGAACCTCAGGGGGGAAGGAGGCCCGTGGGAGCCACTCTTCACATTCCTAGCAAGGGCCACGCGTTGCTTGCTGGGGGCCGAGGTAGAGTGTCCCAGTCATAACAGAGACGCGTGGGAGCAGCGCTGGGCAGCCTCCCTGCAAGTCGATCGGCCTCACTGACTGAAACGGACCTGTGCTTCAGAAACACCCCGTGCTGACGACTCAGTCCAGGGAAACGCTCAGGACGGCACTCTCGCAGAAGCGCGAGCTAGGCTGTGAGTGCAGCCGGAAGAAACGTACATCTTTCACCCTTAACACAGCTAGGTATGGGACGGAGCACTGAGGCCCGCCTCAGGTACTTCACGACCTAGGCAGTGGATGCACTGCAGGGGACCCTGTGTCCGAAAGTGTCTCCGAGGAAAGGCCCTGTTCCTCCCGCTGTTTCCTTGAGGTAGTCAGAAAACTACTGAGGATAACTGTCTGAGCTCACGTTTGAAACAGGGCGACCCTGCCCAAACGTAATTTTCCCCCCGGGTGGATGAGATGCGGCTAGAAGGGTGCCTGAGGCACACTCCTGGGGCCCGTCTTTTCTTTGCTCCAGAAGGCCTCAGGGAAAAAGTGCGAGTTTACTCGCATCAGGCTCGCTGGTCTCAGTTCCTTGCTGGGAGCGTCTCCAAGAGCATTCCGGAGATTACCGGCGACAGAAAGGTGAGCCGTGGCCTCGAGTCAAAGTCCAGCGTTTTCCAGTAGTAAAGTGAAGCGTGCCGCCCTAGTGAGGAAGCAGGCGGTAAAGGAGAGCGTCAACTCTGTAAGGTATCGCAGGACTCATTGCGCACTCACGTTCGTTGTAAGTTTTGGGAGAGGGCACTGTGTGCCGCCCAGCTCTTGTGTGGCGTTTGAGCCGCCGGAGTGGAAACGTCCGTTTGCTTTAACTGCACGGATGTGCCAGCAGTAAAGGCACAGTGCTGCCCTCTTCGCTCGACACCTCCCGTTTGTTCAGCCTGCAAACGGCCTCAGGAACGCAGTTCTGAGCAGCCTTACATTCCATGCTGGTGTGCCCCAGGGAGCGATTTGGGCTCTTCTGAGAAACACCACTGTGCGTCCCCAGTGAAACCAGGGGACGCCTCAAGGACGACTCCCTTAGGCAACCTGGAAGCTAGTTGTTTACGTCCAGCCTGAAAAAGAAAACGCTGGACGGCTGTCCCCGGGACAATGCTGGACGTTCGGGACCACCCCGAGTCACCAAGTACCAAACTTGGCAGAGCGTGGGGAACGCTCTCCTGCACGTACGGCACCCCCCACCGGGAAACCTTTCTTACCAGAAGGGGGCCCTCGTTCCCTTGTACTAGATAGCTAGACAGAACGTTCAGATAAACATGCTGTGTCATCAAGCCTGAAAGTGGGACACTGATGGCAAAGTACGCCTTCTGCCCGTGTGCGAGCGACTTGTTTCGGCCTTCCAAGCTGCCTGAGCAGCGCTTGCGGCCCGACGTCTCTCCACTGCAGGGTAGTCGCTGTGGGCGAGCAAGGCTGCCTTCTCTCAAAGCCCATCCTGTGCTGGCAAATGCCTTTCTAGGGACTCATACCACTGCACTGCAGAGTCAGCTCCGGCCAAATGAAAGGTGACCTGAGGCCCCAAGGCAAGGGCTAGTGTTTCACGTCAGCAGAGCTGGGGGTGCAGGGGTGCCATGAATCCATGCGCCACGCTGGATGGCCTGAACTCCCCGATGCCTCCGGGGACACAGAGCAGAGGCGGCCGTGCACCACTTTGGCATGGTGACTGCTCTGTGCCGGAGGAGCGGCCGGTCGCTTCTGAGGAACCTCAGGGGGGAAGGAGGCCCGTGGGAGCCACTCTTCACATTCCTAGCAAGGGCCACGCGTTGCTTGCTGGGGGCCGAGGTAGAGTGTCCCAGTCATAACAGAGACGCGTGGGAGCAGCGCTGGGCAGCCTCCCTGCAAGTCGATCGGCCTCACTGACTGAAACGGACCTGTGCTTCAGAAACACCCCGTGCTGACGACTCAGTCCAGGGAAACGCTCAGGACGGCACTCTCGCAGAAGCGCGAGCTAGGCTGTGAGTGCAGCCGGAAGAAACGTACATCTTTCACCCTTAACACAGCTAGGTATGGGACGGAGCACTGAGGCCCGCCTCAGGTACTTCACGACCTAGGCAGTGGATGCACTGCAGGGGACCCTGTGTCCGAAAGTGTCTCCGAGGAAAGGCCCTGTTCCTCCCGCTGTTTCCTTGAGGTAGTCAGAAAACTACTGAGGATAACTGTCTGAGCTCACGTTTGAAACAGGGCGACCCTGCCCAAACGTAATTTTCCCCCCGGGTGGATGAGATGCGGCTAGAAGGGTGCCTGAGGCACACTCCTGGGGCCCGTCTTTTCTTTGCTCCAGAAGGCCTCAGGGAAAAAGTGCGAGTTTACTCGCATCAGGCTCGCTGGTCTCAGTTCCTTGCTGGGAGCGTCTCCAAGAGCATTCCGGAGATTACCGGCGACAGAAAGGTGAGCCGTGGCCTCGAGTCAAAGTCCAGCGTTTTCCAGTAGTAAAGTGAAGCGTGCCGCCCTAGTGAGGAAGCAGGCGGTAAAGGAGAGCGTCAACTCTGTAAGGTATCGCAGGACTCATTGCGCACTCACGTTCGTTGTAAGTTTTGGGAGAGGGCACTGTGTGCCGCCCAGCTCTTGTGTGGCGTTTGAGCCGCCGGAGTGGAAACGTCCGTTTGCTTTAACTGCACGGATGTGCCAGCAGTAAAGGCACAGTGCTGCCCTCTTCGCTCGACACCTCCCGTTTGTTCAGCCTGCAAACGGCCTCAGGAACGCAGTTCTGAGCAGCCTTACATTCCATGCTGGTGTGCCCCAGGGAGCGATTTGGGCTCTTCTGAGAAACACCACTGTGCGTCCCCAGTGAAACCAGGGGACGCCTCAAGGACGACTCCCTTAGGCAACCTGGAAGCTAGTTGTTTACGTCCAGCCTGAAAAAGAAAACGCTGGACGGCTGTCCCCGGGACAATGCTGGACGTTCGGGACCACCCCGAGTCACCAAGTACCAAACTTGGCAGAGCGTGGGGAACGCTCTCCTGCACGTACGGCACCCCCCACCGGGAAACCTTTCTTACCAGAAGGGGGCCCTCGTTCCCTTGTACTAGATAGCTAGACAGAACGTTCAGATAAACATGCTGTGTCATCAAGCCTGAAAGTGGGACACTGATGGCAAAGTACGCCTTCTGCCCGTGTGCGAGCGACTTGTTTCGGCCTTCCAAGCTGCCTGAGCAGCGCTTGCGGCCCGACGTCTCTCCACTGCAGGGTAGTCGCTGTGGGCGAGCAAGGCTGCGTTCTCTCAAAGCCCATCCTGTGCTGGCAAATGCCTTTCTAGGGACTCATACCACTGCACTGCAGAGTCAGCTCCGGCCAAATGAAAGGTGACCTGAGGCCCCAAGGCAAGGGCTAGTGTTTCACGTCAGCAGAGCTGGGGGTGCAGGGGTGCCATGAATCCATGCGCCACGCTGGATGGCCTGAACTCCCCGATGCCTCCGGGGACACAGAGCAGAGGCGGCCGTGCACCACTTTGGCATGGTGACTGCTCTGTGCCGGAGGAGTGGCCGGTCGCTTCTGAGGAACCTCAGGGGGGAAGGAGGCCCGTGGGAGCCACTCTTCACATTCCTAGCAAGGGCCACGCGTTGCTTGCTGGGGGCCGAGGTAGAGTGTCCCAGTCATAACAGAGACGCGTGGGAGCAGCGCTGGGCAGCCTCCCTGCAAGTCGATCGGCCTCACTGACTGAAACGGACCTGTGCTTCAGAAACACCCCGTGCTGACGACTCAGTCCAGGGAAACGCTCAGGACGGCACTCTCGCAGAAGCGCGAGCTAGGCTGTGAGTGCAGCCGGAAGAAACGTACATCTTTCACCCTTAACACAGCTAGGTATGGGACGGAGCACTGAGGCCCGCCTCAGGTACTTCACGACCTAGGCAGTGGATGCACTGCAGGGGACCCTGTGTCCGAAAGTGTCTCCGAGGAAAGGCCCTGTTCCTCCCGCTGTTTCCTTGAGGTAGTCAGAAAACTACTGAGGATAACTGTCTGAGCTCACGTTTGAAACAGGGCGACCCTGCCCAAACGTAATTTTCCCCCCGGGTGGATGAGATGCGGCTAGAAGGGTGCCTGAGGCACACTCCTGGGGCCCGTCTTTTCTTTGCTCCAGAAGGCCTCAGGGAAAAAGTGCGAGTTTACTCGCATCAGGCTCGCTGGTCTCAGTTCCTTGCTGGGAGCGTCTCCAAGAGCATTCCGGAGATTACCGGCGACAGAAAGGTGAGCCGTGGCCTCGAGTCAAAGTCCAGCGTTTTCCAGTAGTAAAGTGAAGCGTGCCGCCCTAGTGAGGAAGCAGGCGGTAAAGGAGAGCGTCAACTCTGTAAGGTATCGCAGGACTCATTGCGCACTCACGTTCGTTGTAAGTTTTGGGAGAGGGCACTGTGTGCCGCCCAGCTCTTGTGTGGCGTTTGAGCCGCCGGAGTGGAAACGTCCGTTTGCTTTAACTGCACGGATGTGCCAGCAGTAAAGGCACAGTGCTGCCCTCTTCGCTCGACACCTCCCGTTTGTTCAGCCTGCAAACGGCCTCAGGAACGCAGTTCTGAGCAGCCTTACATTCCATGCTGGTGTGCCCCAGGGAGCGATTTGGGCTCTTCTGAGAAACACCACTGTGCGTCCCCAGTGAAACCAGGGGACGCCTCAAGGACGACTCCCTTCGGCACCTGGAAGCTAGTTGTTTACGTCCAGCCTGAAAAAGAAAACGCTGGACGGCTGTCCCCGGGACAATGCTGGACGTTCGGGACCACCCCGAGTCACCAAGTACCAAACTTGGCACAGCGTGGGGAACGCTCTCCTGCACGTACGGCACCCCCCACCGGGAAACCTTTCTTACCAGAAGGGGGCCCTCGTTCCCTTGTACTAGATAGCTAGACAGAACGTTCAGATAAACATGCTGTGTCATCAAGCCTGAAAGTGGGACACTGATGGCAAAGTACGCCTTCTGCCCGTGTGCGAGCGACTTGTTTCGGCCTTCCAAGCTGCCTGAGCAGCGCTTGCGGCCCGACGTCTCTCCACTGCAGGGTAGTCGCTGTGGGCGAGCAAGGCTGCGTTCTCTCAAAGCCCATCCTGTGCTGGCAAATGCCTTTCTAGGGACTCATACCACTGCACTGCAGAGTCAGCTCCGGCCAAATGAAAGGTGACCTGAGGCCCCAAGGCAAGGGCTAGTGTTTCACGTCAGCAGAGCTGGGGGTGCAGGGGTGCCATGAATCCATGCGCCACGCTGGATGGCCTGAACTCCCCGATGCCTCCGGGGACACAGAGCAGAGGCGGCCGTGCACCACTTTGGCATGGTGACTGCTCTGTGCCGGAGGAGCGGCCGGTCGCTTCTGAGGAACCTCAGGGGGGAAGGAGGCCCGTGGGAGCCACTCTTCACATTCCTAGCAAGGGCCACGCGTTGCTTGCTGGGGGCCGAGGTAGAGTGTCCCAGTCATAACAGAGACGCGTGGGAGCAGCGCTGGGCAGCCTCCCTGCAAGTCGATCGGCCTCACTGACTGAAACGGACCTGTGCTTCAGAAACACCCCGTGCTGACGACTCAGTCCAGGGAAACGCTCAGGACGGCACTCTCGCAGAAGCGCGAGCTAGGCTGTGAGTGCAGCCGGAAGAAACGTACATCTTTCACCCTTAACACAGCTAGGTATGGGACGGAGCACTGAGGCCCGCCTCAGGTACTTCACGACCTAGGCAGTGGATGCACTGCAGGGGACCCTGTGTCCGAAAGTGTCTCCGAGGAAAGGCCCTGTTCCTCCCGCTGTTTCCTTGAGGTAGTCAGAAAACTACTGAGGATAACTGTCTGAGCTCACGTTTGAAACAGGGCGACCCTGCCCAAACGTAATTTTCCCCCCGGGTGGATGAGATGCGGCTAGAAGGGTGCCTGAGGCACACTCCTGGGGCCCGTCTTTTCTTTGCTCCAGAAGGCCTCAGGGAAAAAGTGCGAGTTTACTCGCATCAGGCTCGCTGGTCTCAGTTCCTTGCTGGGAGCGTCTCCAAGAGCATTCCGGAGATTACCGGCGACAGAAAGGTGAGCCGTGGCCTCGAGTCAAAGTCCAGCGTTTTCCAGTAGTAAAGTGAAGCGTGCCGCCCTAGTGAGGAAGCAGGCGGTAAAGGAGAGCGTCAACTCTGTAAGGTATCGCAGGACTCATTGCGCACTCACGTTCGTTGTAAGTTTTGGGAGAGGGCACTGTGTGCCGCCCAGCTCTTGTGTGGCGTTTGAGCCGCCGGAGTGGAAACGTCCGTTTGCTTTAACTGCACGGATGTGCCAGCAGTAAAGGCACAGTGCTGCCCTCTTCGCTCGACACCTCCCGTTTGTTCAGCCTGCAAACGGCCTCAGGAACGCAGTTCTGAGCAGCCTTACATTCCATGCTGGTGTGCCCCAGGGAGCGATTTGGGCTCTTCTGAGAAACACCACTGTGCGTCCCCAGTGAAACCAGGGGACGCCTCAAGGACGACTCCCTTAGGCAACCTGGAAGCTAGTTGTTTACGTCCAGCCTGAAAAAGAAAACGCTGGACGGCTGTCCCCGGGACAATGCTGGACGTTCGGGACCACCCCGAGTCACCAAGTACCAAACTTGGCAGAGCGTGGGGAACGCTCTCCTGCACGTACGGCACCCCCCACCGGGAAACCTTTCTTACCAGAAGGGGGCCCTCGTTCCCTTGTACTAGATAGCTAGACAGAACGTTCAGATAAACATGCTGTGTCATCAAGCCTGAAAGTGGGACACTGATGGCAAAGTACGCCTTCTGCCCGTGTGCGAGCGACTTGTTTCGGCCTTCCAAGCTGCCTGAGCAGCGCTTGCGGCCCGACGTCTCTCCACTGCAGGGTAGTCGCTGTGGGCGAGCAAGGCTGCCTTCTCTCAAAGCCCATCCTGTGCTGGCAAATGCCTTTCTAGGGACTCATACCACTGCACTGCAGAGTCAGCTCCGGCCAAATGAAAGGTGACCTGAGGCCCCAAGGCAAGGGCTAGTGTTTCACGTCAGCAGAGCTGGGGGTGCAGGGGTGCCATGAATCCATGCGCCACGCTGGATGGCCTGAACTCCCCGATGCCTCCGGGGACACAGAGCAGAGGCGGCCGTGCACCACTTTGGCATGGTGACTGCTCTGTGCCGGAGGAGCGGCCGGTCGCTTCTGAGGAACCTCAGGGGGGAAGGAGGCCCGTGGGAGCCACTCTTCACATTCCTAGCAAGGGCCACGCGTTGCTTGCTGGGGGCCGAGGTAGAGTGTCCCAGTCATAACAGAGACGCGTGGGAGCAGCGCTGGGCAGCCTCCCTGCAAGTCGATCGGCCTCACTGACTGAAACGGACCTGTGCTTCAGAAACACCCCGTGCTGACGACTCAGTCCAGGGAAACGCTCAGGACGGCACTCTCGCAGAAGCGCGAGCTAGGCTGTGAGTGCAGCCGGAAGAAACGTACATCTTTCACCCTTAACACAGCTAGGTATGGGACGGAGCACTGAGGCCCGCCTCAGGTACTTCACGACCTAGGCAGTGGATGCACTGCAGGGGACCCTGTGTCCGAAAGTGTCTCCGAGGAAAGGCCCTGTTCCTCCCGCTGTTTCCTTGAGGTAGTCAGAAAACTACTGAGGATAACTGTCTGAGCTCACGTTTGAAACAGGGCGACCCTGCCCAAACGTAATTTTCCCCCCGGGTGGATGAGATGCGGCTAGAAGGGTGCCTGAGGCACACTCCTGGGGCCCGTCTTTTCTTTGCTCCAGAAGGCCTCAGGGAAAAAGTGCGAGTTTACTCGCATCAGGCTCGCTGGTCTCAGTTCCTTGCTGGGAGCGTCTCCAAGAGCATTCCGGAGATTACCGGCGACAGAAAGGTGAGCCGTGGCCTCGAGTCAAAGTCCAGCGTTTTCCAGTAGTAAAGTGAAGCGTGCCGCCCTAGTGAGGAAGCAGGCGGTAAAGGAGAGCGTCAACTCTGTAAGGTATCGCAGGACTCATTGCGCACTCACGTTCGTTGTAAGTTTTGGGAGAGGGCACTGTGTGCCGCCCAGCTCTTGTGTGGCGTTTGAGCCGCCGGAGTGGAAACGTCCGTTTGCTTTAACTGCACGGATGTGCCAGCAGTAAAGGCACAGTGCTGCCCTCTTCGCTCGACACCTCCCGTTTGTTCAGCCTGCAAACGGCCTCAGGAACGCAGTTCTGAGCAGCCTTACATTCCATGCTGGTGTGCCCCAGGGAGCGATTTGGGCTCTTCTGAGAAACACCACTGTGCGTCCCCAGTGAAACCAGGGGACGCCTCAAGGACGACTCCCTTAGGCAACCTGGAAGCTAGTTGTTTACGTCCAGCCTGAAAAAGAAAACGCTGGACGGCTGTCCCCGGGACAATGCTGGACGTTCGGGACCACCCCGAGTCACCAAGTACCAAACTTGGCAGAGCGTGGGGAACGCTCTCCTGCACGTACGGCACCCCCCACCGGGAAACCTTTCTTACCAGAAGGGGGCCCTCGTTCCCTTGTACTAGATAGCTAGACAGAACGTTCAGATAAACATGCTGTGTCATCAAGCCTGAAAGTGGGACACTGATGGCAAAGTACGCCTTCTGCCCGTGTGCGAGCGACTTGTTTCGGCCTTCCAAGCTGCCTGAGCAGCGCTTGCGGCCCGACGTCTCTCCACTGCAGGGTAGTCGCTGTGGGCGAGCAAGGCTGCGTTCTCTCAAAGCCCATCCTGTGCTGGCAAATGCCTTTCTAGGGACTCATACCACTGCACTGCAGAGTCAGCTCCGGCCAAATGAAAGGTGACCTGAGGCCCCAAGGCAAGGGCTAGTGTTTCACGTCAGCAGAGCTGGGGGTGCAGGGGTGCCATGAATCCATGCGCCACGCTGGATGGCCTGAACTCCCCGATGCCTCCGGGGACACAGAGCAGAGGCGGCCGTGCACCACTTTGGCATGGTGACTGCTCTGTGCCGGAGGAGCGGCCGGTCGCTTCTGAGGAACCTCAGGGGGGAAGGAGGCCCGTGGGAGCCACTCTTCACATTCCTAGCAAGGGCCACGCGTTGCTTGCTGGGGGCCGAGGTAGAGTGTCCCAGTCATAACAGAGACGCGTGGGAGCAGCGCTGGGCAGCCTCCCTGCAAGTCGATCGGCCTCACTGACTGAAACGGACCTGTGCTTCAGAAACACCCCGTGCTGACGACTCAGTCCAGGGAAACGCTCAGGACGGCACTCTCGCAGAAGCGCGAGCTAGGCTGTGAGTGCAGCCGGAAGAAACGTACATCTTTCACCCTTAACACAGCTAGGTATGGGACGGAGCACTGAGGCCCGCCTCAGGTACTTCACGACCTAGGCAGTGGATGCACTGCAGGGGACCCTGTGTCCGAAAGTGTCTCCGAGGAAAGGCCCTGTTCCTCCCGCTGTTTCCTTGAGGTAGTCAGAAAACTACTGAGGATAACTGTCTGAGCTCACGTTTGAAACAGGGCGACCCTGCCCAAACGTAATTTTCCCCCCGGGTGGATGAGATGCGGCTAGAAGGGTGCCTGAGGCACACTCCTGGGGCCCGTCTTTTCTTTGCTCCAGAAGGCCTCAGGGAAAAAGTGCGAGTTTACTCGCATCAGGCTCGCTGGTCTCAGTTCCTTGCTGGGAGCGTCTCCAAGAGCATTCCGGAGATTACCGGCGACAGAAAGGTGAGCCGTGGCCTCGAGTCAAAGTCCAGCGTTTTCCAGTAGTAAAGTGAAGCGTGCCGCCCTAGTGAGGAAGCAGGCGGTAAAGGAGAGCGTCAACTCTGTAAGGTATCGCAGGACTCATTGCGCACTCACGTTCGTTGTAAGTTTTGGGAGAGGGCACTGTGTGCCGCCCAGCTCTTGTGTGGCGTTTGAGCCGCCGGAGTGGAAACGTCCGTTTGCTTTAACTGCACGGATGTGCCAGCAGTAAAGGCACAGTGCTGCCCTCTTCGCTCGACACCTCCCGTTTGTTCAGCCTGCAAACGGCCTCAGGAACGCAGTTCTGAGCAGCCTTACATTCCATGCTGGTGTGCCCCAGGGAGCGATTTGGGCTCTTCTGAGAAACACCACTGTGCGTCCCCAGTGAAACCAGGGGACGCCTCAAGGACGACTCCCTTAGGCAACCTGGAAGCTAGTTGTTTACGTCCAGCCTGAAAAAGAAAACGCTGGACGGCTGTCCCCGGGACAATGCTGGACGTTCGGGACCACCCCGAGTCACCAAGTACCAAACTTGGCAGAGCGTGGGGAACGCTCTCCTGCACGTACGGCACCCCCCACCTGGAAACCTTTCTTACCAGAAGGGGGCCCTCGTTCCCTTGTACTAGATAGCTAGACAGAACGTTCAGATAAACATGCTGTGTCATCAAGCCTGAAAGTGGGACACTGATGGCAAAGTACGCCTTCTGCCCGTGTGCGAGCGACTTGTTTCGGCCTTCCAAGCTGCCTGAGCAGCGCTTGCGGCCCGACGTCTCTCCACTGCAGGGTAGTCGCTGTGGGCGAGCAAGGCTGCCTTCTCTCAAAGCCCATCCTGTGCTGGCAAATGCCTTTCTAGGGACTCATACCACTGCACTGCAGAGTCAGCTCCGGCCAAATGAAAGGTGACCTGAGGCCCCAAGGCAAGGGCTAGTGTTTCACGTCAGCAGAGCTGGGGGTGCAGGGGTGCCATGAATCCATGCGCCACGCTGGATGGCCTGAACTCCCCGATGCCTCCGGGGACACAGAGCAGAGGCGGCCGTGCACCACTTTGGCATGGTGACTGCTCTGTGCCGGAGGAGCGGCCGGTCGCTTCTGAGGAACCTCAGGGGGGAAGGAGGCCCGTGGGAGCCACTCTTCACATTCCTAGCAAGGGCCACGCGTTGCTTGCTGGGGGCCGAGGTAGAGTGTCCCAGTCATAACAGAGACGCGTGGGAGCAGCGCTGGGCAGCCTCCCTGCAAGTCGATCGGCCTCACTGACTGAAACGGACCTGTGCTTCAGAAACACCCCGTGCTGACGACTCAGTCCAGGGAAACGCTCAGGACGGCACTCTCGCAGAAGCGCGAGCTAGGCTGTGAGTGCAGCCGGAAGAAACGTACATCTTTCACCCTTAACACAGCTAGGTATGGGACGGAGCACTGAGGCCCGCCTCAGGTACTTCACGACCTAGGCAGTGGATGCACTGCAGGGGACCCTGTGTCCGAAAGTGTCTCCGAGGAAAGGCCCTGTTCCTCCCGCTGTTTCCTTGAGGTAGTCAGAAAACTACTGAGGATAACTGTCTGAGCTCACGTTTGAAACAGGGCGACCCTGCCCAAACGTAATTTTCCCCCCGGGTGGATGAGATGCGGCTAGAAGGGTGCCTGAGGCACACTCCTGGGGCCCGTCTTTTCTTTGCTCCAGAAGGCCTCAGGGAAAAAGTGCGAGTTTACTCGCATCAGGCTCGCTGGTCTCAGTTCCTTGCTGGGAGCGTCTCCAAGAGCATTCCGGAGATTACCGGCGACAGAAAGGTGAGCCGTGGCCTCGAGTCAATGTCCAGCGTTTTCCAGTAGTAAAGTGAAGCGTGCCGCCCTAGTGAGGAAGCAGGCGGTAAAGGAGAGCGTCAACTCTGTAAGGTATCGCAGGACTCATTGCGCACTCACGTTCGTTGTAAGTTTTGGGAGAGGGCACTGTGTGCCGCCCAGCTCTTGTGTGGCGTTTGAGCCGCCGGAGTGGAAACGTCCGTTTGCTTTAACTGCACGGATGTGCCAGCAGTAAAGGCACAGTGCTGCCCTCTTCGCTCGACACCTCCCGTTTGTTCAGCCTGCAAACGGCCTCAGGAACGCAGTTCTGAGCAGCCTTACATTCCATGCTGGTGTGCCCCAGGGAGCGATTTGGGCTCTTCTGAGAAACACCACTGTGCGTCCCCAGTGAAACCAGGGGACGCCTCAAGGACGACTCCCTTCGGCACCTGGAAGCTAGTTGTTTACGTCCAGCCTGAAAAAGAAAACGCTGGACGGCTGTCCCCGGGACAATGCTGGACGTTCGGGACCACCCCGAGTCACCAAGTACCAAACTTGGCACAGCGTGGGGAACGCTCTCCTGCACGTACGGCACCCCCCACCTGGAAACCTTTCTTACCAGAAGGGGGCCCTCGTTCCCTTGTACTAGATAGCTAGACAGAACGTTCAGATAAACATGCTGTGTCATCAAGCCTGAAAGTGGGACACTGATGGCAAAGTACGCCTTCTGCCCGTGTGCGAGCGACTTGTTTCGGCCTTCCAAGCTGCCTGAGCAGCGCTTGCGGCCCGACGTCTCTCCACTGCAGGGTAGTCGCTGTGGGCGAGCAAGGCTGCCTTCTCTCAAAGCCCATCCTGTGCTGGCAAATGCCTTTCTAGGGACTCATACCACTGCACTGCAGAGTCAGCTCCGGCCAAATGAAAGGTGACCTGAGGCCCCAAGGCAAGGGCTAGTGTTTCACGTCAGCAGAGCTGGGGGTGCAGGGGTGCCATGAATCCATGCGCCACGCTGGATGGCCTGAACTCCCCGATGCCTCCGGGGACACAGAGCAGAGGCGGCCGTGCACCACTTTGGCATGGTGACTGCTCTGTGCCGGAGGAGCGGCCGGTCGCTTCTGAGGAACCTCAGGGGGGAAGGAGGCCCGTGGGAGCCACTCTTCACATTCCTAGCAAGGGCCACGCGTTGCTTGCTGGGGGCCGAGGTAGAGTGTCCCAGTCATAACAGAGACGCGTGGGAGCAGCGCTGGGCAGCCTCCCTGCAAGTCGATCGGCCTCACTGACTGAAACGGACCTGTGCTTCAGAAACACCCCGTGCTGACGACTCAGTCCAGGGAAACGCTCAGGACGGCACTCTCGCAGAAGCGCGAGCTAGGCTGTGAGTGCAGCCGGAAGAAACGTACATCTTTCACCCTTAACACAGCTAGGTATGGGACGGAGCACTGAGGCCCGCCTCAGGTACTTCACGACCTAGGCAGTGGATGCACTGCAGGGGACCCTGTGTCCGAAAGTGTCTCCGAGGAAAGGCCCTGTTCCTCCCGCTGTTTCCTTGAGGTAGTCAGAAAACTACTGAGGATAACTGTCTGAGCTCACGTTTGAAACAGGGCGACCCTGCCCAAACGTAATTTTCCCCCCGGGTGGATGAGATGCGGCTAGAAGGGTGCCTGAGGCACACTCCTGGGGCCCGTCTTTTCTTTGCTCCAGAAGGCCTCAGGGAAAAAGTGCGAGTTTACTCGCATCAGGCTCGCTGGTCTCAGTTCCTTGCTGGGAGCGTCTCCAAGAGCATTCCGGAGATTACCGGCGACAGAAAGGTGAGCCGTGGCCTCGAGTCAAAGTCCAGCGTTTTCCAGTAGTAAAGTGAAGCGTGCCGCCCTAGTGAGGAAGCAGGCGGTAAAGGAGAGCGTCAACTCTGTAAGGTATCGCAGGACTCATTGCGCACTCACGTTCGTTGTAAGTTTTGGGAGAGGGCACTGTGTGCCGCCCAGCTCTTGTGTGGCGTTTGAGCCGCCGGAGTGGAAACGTCCGTTTGCTTTAACTGCACGGATGTGCCAGCAGTAAAGGCACAGTGCTGCCCTCTTCGCTCGACACCTCCCGTTTGTTCAGCCTGCAAACGGCCTCAGGAACGCAGTTCTGAGCAGCCTTACATTCCATGCTGGTGTGCCCCAGGGAGCGATTTGGGCTCTTCTGAGAAACACCACTGTGCGTCCCCAGTGAAACCAGGGGACGCCTCAAGGACGACTCCCTTCGGCACCTGGAAGCTAGTTGTTTACGTCCAGCCTGAAAAAGAAAACGCTGGACGGCTGTCCCCGGGACAATGCTGGACGTTCGGGACCACCCCGAGTCACCAAGTACCAAACTTGGCACAGCGTGGGGAACGCTCTCCTGCACGTACGGCACCCCCCACCTGGAAACCTTTCTTACCAGAAGGGGGCCCTCGTTCCCTTGTACTAGATAGCTAGACAGAACGTTCAGATAAACATGCTGTGTCATCAAGCCTGAAAGTGGGACACTGATGGCAAAGTACGCCTTCTGCCCGTGTGCGAGCGACTTGTTTCGGCCTTCCAAGCTGCCTGAGCAGCGCTTGCGGCCCGACGTCTCTCCACTGCAGGGTAGTCGCTGTGGGCGAGCAAGGCTGCCTTCTCTCAAAGCCCATCCTGTGCTGGCAAATGCCTTTCTAGGGACTCATACCACTGCACTGCAGAGTCAGCTCCGGCCAAATGAAAGGTGACCTGAGGCCCCAAGGCAAGGGCTAGTGTTTCACGTCAGCAGAGCTGGGGGTGCAGGGGTGCCATGAATCCATGCGCCACGCTGGATGGCCTGAACTCCCCGATGCCTCCGGGGACACAGAGCAGAGGCGGCCGTGCACCACTTTGGCATGGTGACTGCTCTGTGCCGGAGGAGCGGCCGGTCGCTTCTGAGGAACCTCAGGGGGGAAGGAGGCCCGTGGGAGCCACTCTTCACATTCCTAGCAAGGGCCACGCGTTGCTTGCTGGGGGCCGAGGTAGAGTGTCCCAGTCATAACAGAGACGCGTGGGAGCAGCGCTGGGCAGCCTCCCTGCAAGTCGATCGGCCTCACTGACTGAAACGGACCTGTGCTTCAGAAACACCCCGTGCTGACGACTCAGTCCAGGGAAACGCTCAGGACGGCACTCTCGCAGAAGCGCGAGCTAGGCTGTGAGTGCAGCCGGAAGAAACGTACATCTTTCACCCTTAACACAGCTAGGTATGGGACGGAGCACTGAGGCCCGCCTCAGGTACTTCACGACCTAGGCAGTGGATGCACTGCAGGGGACCCTGTGTCCGAAAGTGTCTCCGAGGAAAGGCCCTGTTCCTCCCGCTGTTTCCTTGAGGTAGTCAGAAAACTACTGAGGATAACTGTCTGAGCTCACGTTTGAAACAGGGCGACCCTGCCCAAACGTAATTTTCCCCCCGGGTGGATGAGATGCGGCTAGAAGGGTGCCTGAGGCACACTCCTGGGGCCCGTCTTTTCTTTGCTCCAGAAGGCCTCAGGGAAAAAGTGCGAGTTTACTCGCATCAGGCTCGCTGGTCTCAGTTCCTTGCTGGGAGCGTCTCCAAGAGCATTCCGGAGATTACCGGCGACAGAAGGGTGAGCCCTGGCCTCGAGTCAAAGTCCAGCGTTTTCCAGTAGTAAAGTGAAGCGTGCCGCCCTAGTGAGGAAGCAGGCGGTAAAGGAGAGCGTCAACTCTGTAAGGTATCGCAGGACTCATTGCGCACTCACGTTCGTTGTAAGTTTTGGGAGAGGGCACTGTGTGCCGCCCAGCTCTTGTGTGGCGTTTGAGCCGCCGGAGTGGAAACGTCCGTTTGCTTTAACTGCACGGATGTGCCAGCAGTAAAGGCACAGTGCTGCCCTCTTCGCTCGACACCTCCCGTTTGTTCAGCCTGCAAACGGCCTCAGGAACGCAGTTCTGAGCAGCCTTACATTCCATGCTGGTGTGCCCCAGGGAGCGATTTGGGCTCTTCTGAGAAACACCACTGTGCGTCCCCAGTGAAACCAGGGGACGCCTCAAGGACGACTCCCTTCGGCACCTGGAAGCTAGTTGTTTACGTCCAGCCTGAAAAAGAAAACGCTGGACGGCTGTCCCCGGGACAATGCTGGACGTTCGGGACCACCCCGAGTCACCAAGTACCAAACTTGGCACAGCGTGGGGAACGCTCTCCTGCACGTACGGCACCCCCCACCTGGAAACCTTTCTTACCAGAAGGGGGCCCTCGTTCCCTTGTACTAGATAGCTAGACAGAACGTTCAGATAAACATGCTGTGTCATCAAGCCTGAAAGTGGGACACTGATGGCAAAGTACGCCTTCTGCCCGTGTGCGAGCGACTTGTTTCGGCCTTCCAAGCTGCCTGAGCAGCGCTTGCGGCCCGACGTCTCTCCACTGCAGGGTAGTCGCTGTGGGCGAGCAAGGCTGCCTTCTCTCAAAGCCCATCCTGTGCTGGCAAATGCCTTTCTAGGGACTCATACCACTGCACTGCAGAGTCAGCTCCGGCCAAATGAAAGGTGACCTGAGGCCCCAAGGCAAGGGCTAGTGTTTCACGTCAGCAGAGCTGGGGGTGCAGGGGTGCCATGAATCCATGCGCCACGCTGGATGGCCTGAACTCCCCGATGCCTCCGGGGACACAGAGCAGAGGCGGCCGTGCACCACTTTGGCATGGTGACTGCTCTGTGCCGGAGGAGCGGCCGGTCGCTTCTGAGGAACCTCAGGGGGGAAGGAGGCCCGTGGGAGCCACTCTTCACATTCCTAGCAAGGGCCACGCGTTGCTTGCTGGGGGCCGAGGTAGAGTGTCCCAGTCATAACAGAGACGCGTGGGAGCAGCGCTGGGCAGCCTCCCTGCAAGTCGATCGGCCTCACTGACTGAAACGGACCTGTGCTTCAGAAACACCCCGTGCTGACGACTCAGTCCAGGGAAACGCTCAGGACGGCACTCTCGCAGAAGCGCGAGCTAGGCTGTGAGTGCAGCCGGAAGAAACGTACATCTTTCACCCTTAACACAGCTAGGTATGGGACGGAGCACTGAGGCCCGCCTCAGGTACTTCACGACCTAGGCAGTGGATGCACTGCAGGGGACCCTGTGTCCGAAAGTGTCTCCGAGGAAAGGCCCTGTTCCTCCCGCTGTTTCCTTGAGGTAGTCAGAAAACTACTGAGGATAACTGTCTGAGCTCACGTTTGAAACAGGGCGACCCTGCCCAAACGTAATTTTCCCCCCGGGTGGATGAGATGCGGCTAGAAGGGTGCCTGAGGCACACTCCTGGGGCCCGTCTTTTCTTTGCTCCAGAAGGCCTCAGGGAAAAAGTGCGAGTTTACTCGCATCAGGCTCGCTGGTCTCAGTTCCTTGCTGGGAGCGTCTCCAAGAGCATTCCGGAGATTACCGGCGACAGAAAGGTGAGCCGTGGCCTCGAGTCAAAGTCCAGCGTTTTCCAGTAGTAAAGTGAAGCGTGCCGCCCTAGTGAGGAAGCAGGCGGTAAAGGAGAGCGTCAACTCTGTAAGGTATCGCAGGACTCATTGCGCACTCACGTTCGTTGTAAGTTTTGGGAGAGGGCACTGTGTGCCGCCCAGCTCTTGTGTGGCGTTTGAGCCGCCGGAGTGGAAACGTCCGTTTGCTTTAACTGCACGGATGTGCCAGCAGTAAAGGCACAGTGCTGCCCTCTTCGCTCGACACCTCCCGTTTGTTCAGCCTGCAAACGGCCTCAGGAACGCAGTTCTGAGCAGCCTTACATTCCATGCTGGTGTGCCCCAGGGAGCGATTTGGGCTCTTCTGAGAAACACCACTGTGCGTCCCCAGTGAAACCAGGGGACGCCTCAAGGACGACTCCCTTCGGCACCTGGAAGCTAGTTGTTTACGTCCAGCCTGAAAAAGAAAACGCTGGACGGCTGTCCCCGGGACAATGCTGGACGTTCGGGACCACCCCGAGTCACCAAGTACCAAACTTGGCACAGCGTGGGGAACGCTCTCCTGCACGTACGGCACCCCCCACCTGGAAACCTTTCTTACCAGAAGGGGGCCCTCGTTCCCTTGTACTAGATAGCTAGACAGAACGTTCAGATAAACATGCTGTGTCATCAAGCCTGAAAGTGGGACACTGATGGCAAAGTACGCCTTCTGCCCGTGTGCGAGCGACTTGTTTCGGCCTTCCAAGCTGCCTGAGCAGCGCTTGCGGCCCGACGTCTCTCCACTGCAGGGTAGTCGCTGTGGGCGAGCAAGGCTGCCTTCTCTCAAAGCCCATCCTGTGCTGGCAAATGCCTTTCTAGGGACTCATACCACTGCACTGCAGAGTCAGCTCCGGCCAAATGAAAGGTGACCTGAGGCCCCAAGGCAAGGGCTAGTGTTTCACGTCAGCAGAGCTGGGGGTGCAGGGGTGCCATGAATCCATGCGCCACGCTGGATGGCCTGAACTCCCCGATGCCTCCGGGGACACAGAGCAGAGGCGGCCGTGCACCACTTTGGCATGGTGACTGCTCTGTGCCGGAGGAGCGGCCGGTCGCTTCTGAGGAACCTCAGGGGGGAAGGAGGCCCGTGGGAGCCACTCTTCACATTCCTAGCAAGGGCCACGCGTTGCTTGCTGGGGGCCGAGGTAGAGTGTCCCAGTCATAACAGAGACGCGTGGGAGCAGCGCTGGGCAGCCTCCCTGCAAGTCGATCGGCCTCACTGACTGAAACGGACCTGTGCTTCAGAAACACCCCGTGCTGACGACTCAGTCCAGGGAAACGCTCAGGACGGCACTCTCGCAGAAGCGCGAGCTAGGCTGTGAGTGCAGCCGGAAGAAACGTACATCTTTCACCCTTAACACAGCTAGGTATGGGACGGAGCACTGAGGCCCGCCTCAGGTACTTCACGACCTAGGCAGTGGATGCACTGCAGGGGACCCTGTGTCCGAAAGTGTCTCCGAGGAAAGGCCCTGTTCCTCCCGCTGTTTCCTTGAGGTAGTCAGAAAACTACTGAGGATAACTGTCTGAGCTCACGTTTGAAACAGGGCGACCCTGCCCAAACGTAATTTTCCCCCCGGGTGGATGAGATGCGGCTAGAAGGGTGCCTGAGGCACACTCCTGGGGCCCGTCTTTTCTTTGCTCCAGAAGGCCTCAGGGAAAAAGTGCGAGTTTACTCGCATCAGGCTCGCTGGTCTCAGTTCCTTGCTGGGAGCGTCTCCAAGAGCATTCCGGAGATTACCGGCGACAGAAAGGTGAGCCGTGGCCTCGAGTCAAAGTCCAGCGTTTTCCAGTAGTAAAGTGAAGCGTGCCGCCCTAGTGAGGAAGCAGGCGGTAAAGGAGAGCGTCAACTCTGTAAGGTATCGCAGGACTCATTGCGCACTCACGTTCGTTGTAAGTTTTGGGAGAGGGCACTGTGTGCCGCCCAGCTCTTGTGTGGCGTTTGAGCCGCCGGAGTGGAAACGTCCGTTTGCTTTAACTGCACGGATGTGCCAGCAGTAAAGGCACAGTGCTGCCCTCTTCGCTCGACACCTCCCGTTTGTTCAGCCTGCAAACGGCCTCAGGAACGCAGTTCTGAGCAGCCTTACATTCCATGCTGGTGTGCCCCAGGGAGCGATTTGGGCTCTTCTGAGAAACACCACTGTGCGTCCCCAGTGAAACCAGGGGACGCCTCAAGGACGACTCCCTTAGGCAACCTGGAAGCTAGTTGTTTACGTCCAGCCTGAAAAAGAAAACGCTGGACGGCTGTCCCCGGGACAATGCTGGACGTTCGGGACCACCCCGAGTCACCAAGTACCAAACTTGGCAGAGCGTGGGGAACGCTCTCCTGCACGTACGGCACCCCCCACCGGGAAACCTTTCTTACCAGAAGGGGGCCCTCGTTCCCTTGTACTAGATAGCTAGACAGAACGTTCAGATAAACATGCTGTGTCATCAAGCCTGAAAGTGGGACACTGATGGCAAAGTACGCCTTCTGCCCGTGTGCGAGCGACTTGTTTCGGCCTTCCAAGCTGCCTGAGCAGCGCTTGCGGCCCGACGTCTCTCCACTGCAGGGTAGTCGCTGTGGGCGAGCAAGGCTGCCTTCTCTCAAAGCCCATCCTGTGCTGGCAAATGCCTTTCTAGGGACTCATACCACTGCACTGCAGAGTCAGCTCCGGCCAAATGAAAGGTGACCTGAGGCCCCAAGGCAAGGGCTAGTGTTTCACGTCAGCAGAGCTGGGGGTGCAGGGGTGCCATGAATCCATGCGCCACGCTGGATGGCCTGAACTCCCCGATGCCTCCGGGGACACAGAGCAGAGGCGGCCGTGCACCACTTTGGCATGGTGACTGCTCTGTGCCGGAGGAGCGGCCGGTCGCTTCTGAGGAACCTCAGGGGGGAAGGAGGCCCGTGGGAGCCACTCTTCACATTCCTAGCAAGGGCCACGCGTTGCTTGCTGGGGGCCGAGGTAGAGTGTCCCAGTCATAACAGAGACGCGTGGGAGCAGCGCTGGGCAGCCTCCCTGCAAGTCGATCGGCCTCACTGACTGAAACGGACCTGTGCTTCAGAAACACCCCGTGCTGACGACTCAGTCCAGGGAAACGCTCAGGACGGCACTCTCGCAGAAGCGCGAGCTAGGCTGTGAGTGCAGCCGGAAGAAACGTACATCTTTCACCCTTAACACAGCTAGGTATGGGACGGAGCACTGAGGCCCGCCTCAGGTACTTCACGACCTAGGCAGTGGATGCACTGCAGGGGACCCTGTGTCCGAAAGTGTCTCCGAGGAAAGGCCCTGTTCCTCCCGCTGTTTCCTTGAGGTAGTCAGAAAACTACTGAGGATAACTGTCTGAGCTCACGTTTGAAACAGGGCGACCCTGCCCAAACGTAATTTTCCCCCCGGGTGGATGAGATGCGGCTAGAAGGGTGCCTGAGGCACACTCCTGGGGCCCGTCTTTTCTTTGCTCCAGAAGGCCTCAGGGAAAAAGTGCGAGTTTACTCGCATCAGGCTCGCTGGTCTCAGTTCCTTGCTGGGAGCGTCTCCAAGAGCATTCCGGAGATTACCGGCGACAGAAAGGTGAGCCGTGGCCTCGAGTCAAAGTCCAGCGTTTTCCAGTAGTAAAGTGAAGCGTGCCGCCCTAGTGAGGAAGCAGGCGGTAAAGGAGAGCGTCAACTCTGTAAGGTATCGCAGGACTCATTGCGCACTCACGTTCGTTGTAAGTTTTGGGAGAGGGCACTGTGTGCCGCCCAGCTCTTGTGTGGCGTTTGAGCCGCCGGAGTGGAAACGTCCGTTTGCTTTAACTGCACGGATGTGCCAGCAGTAAAGGCACAGTGCTGCCCTCTTCGCTCGACACCTCCCGTTTGTTCAGCCTGCAAACGGCCTCAGGAACGCAGTTCTGAGCAGCCTTACATTCCATGCTGGTGTGCCCCAGGGAGCGATTTGGGCTCTTCTGAGAAACACCACTGTGCGTCCCCAGTGAAACCAGGGGACGCCTCAAGGACGACTCCCTTAGGCAACCTGGAAGCTAGTTGTTTACGTCCAGCCTGAAAAAGAAAACGCTGGACGGCTGTCCCCGGGACAATGCTGGACGTTCGGGACCACCCCGAGTCACCAAGTACCAAACTTGGCAGAGCGTGGGGAACGCTCTCCTGCACGTACGGCACCCCCCACCGGGAAACCTTTCTTACCAGAAGGGGGCCCTCGTTCCCTTGTACTAGATAGCTAGACAGAACGTTCAGATAAACATGCTGTGTCATCAAGCCTGAAAGTGGGACACTGATGGCAAAGTACGCCTTCTGCCCGTGTGCGAGCGACTTGTTTCGGCCTTCCAAGCTGCCTGAGCAGCGCTTGCGGCCCGACGTCTCTCCACTGCAGGGTAGTCGCTGTGGGCGAGCAAGGCTGCCTTCTCTCAAAGCCCATCCTGTGCTGGCAAATGCCTTTCTAGGGACTCATACCACTGCACTGCAGAGTCAGCTCCGGCCAAATGAAAGGTGACCTGAGGCCCCAAGGCAAGGGCTAGTGTTTCACGTCAGCAGAGCTGGGGGTGCAGGGGTGCCATGAATCCATGCGCCACGCTGGATGGCCTGAACTCCCCGATGCCTCCGGGGACACAGAGCAGAGGCGGCCGTGCACCACTTTGGCATGGTGACTGCTCTGTGCCGGAGGAGCGGCCGGTCGCTTCTGAGGAACCTCAGGGGGGAAGGAGGCCCGTGGGAGCCACTCTTCACATTCCTAGCAAGGGCCACGCGTTGCTTGCTGGGGGCCGAGGTAGAGTGTCCCAGTCATAACAGAGACGCGTGGGAGCAGCGCTGGGCAGCCTCCCTGCAAGTCGATCGGCCTCACTGACTGAAACGGACCTGTGCTTCAGAAACACCCCGTGCTGACGACTCAGTCCAGGGAAACGCTCAGGACGGCACTCTCGCAGAAGCGCGAGCTAGGCTGTGAGTGCAGCCGGAAGAAACGTACATCTTTCACCCTTAACACAGCTAGGTATGGGACGGAGCACTGAGGCCCGCCTCAGGTACTTCACGACCTAGGCAGTGGATGCACTGCAGGGGACCCTGTGTCCGAAAGTGTCTCCGAGGAAAGGCCCTGTTCCTCCCGCTGTTTCCTTGAGGTAGTCAGAAAACTACTGAGGATAACTGTCTGAGCTCACGTTTGAAACAGGGCGACCCTGCCCAAACGTAATTTTCCCCCCGGGTGGATGAGATGCGGCTAGAAGGGTGCCTGAGGCACACTCCTGGGGCCCGTCTTTTCTTTGCTCCAGAAGGCCTCAGGGAAAAAGTGCGAGTTTACTCGCATCAGGCTCGCTGGTCTCAGTTCCTTGCTGGGAGCGTCTCCAAGAGCATTCCGGAGATTACCGGCGACAGAAAGGTGAGCCGTGGCCTCGAGTCAATGTCCAGCGTTTTCCAGTAGTAAAGTGAAGCGTGCCGCCCTAGTGAGGAAGCAGGCGGTAAAGGAGAGCGTCAACTCTGTAAGGTATCGCAGGACTCATTGCGCACTCACGTTCGTTGTAAGTTTTGGGAGAGGGCACTGTGTGCCGCCCAGCTCTTGTGTGGCGTTTGAGCCGCCGGAGTGGAAACGTCCGTTTGCTTTAACTGCACGGATGTGCCAGCAGTAAAGGCACAGTGCTGCCCTCTTCGCTCGACACCTCCCGTTTGTTCAGCCTGCAAACGGCCTCAGGAACGCAGTTCTGAGCAGCCTTACATTCCATGCTGGTGTGCCCCAGGGAGCGATTTGGGCTCTTCTGAGAAACACCACTGTGCGTCCCCAGTGAAACCAGGGGACGCCTCAAGGACGACTCCCTTCGGCACCTGGAAGCTAGTTGTTTACGTCCAGCCTGAAAAAGAAAACGCTGGACGGCTGTCCCCGGGACAATGCTGGACGTTCGGGACCACCCCGAGTCACCAAGTACCAAACTTGGCACAGCGTGGGGAACGCTCTCCTGCACGTACGGCACCCCCCACCGGGAAACCTTTCTTACCAGAAGGGGGCCCTCGTTCCCTTGTACTAGATAGCTAGACAGAACGTTCAGATAAACATGCTGTGTCATCAAGCCTGAAAGTGGGACACTGATGGCAAAGTACGCCTTCTGCCCGTGTGCGAGCGACTTGTTTCGGCCTTCCAAGCTGCCTGAGCAGCGCTTGCGGCCCGACGTCTCTCCACTGCAGGGTAGTCGCTGTGGGCGAGCAAGGCTGCGTTCTCTCAAAGCCCATCCTGTGCTGGCAAATGCCTTTCTAGGGACTCATACCACTGCACTGCAGAGTCAGCTCCGGCCAAATGAAAGGTGACCTGAGGCCCCAAGGCAAGGGCTAGTGTTTCACGTCAGCAGAGCTGGGGGTGCAGGGGTGCCATGAATCCATGCGCCACGCTGGATGGCCTGAACTCCCCGATGCCTCCGGGGACACAGAGCAGAGGCGGCCGTGCACCACTTTGGCATGGTGACTGCTCTGTGCCGGAGGAGCGGCCGGTCGCTTCTGAGGAACCTCAGGGGGGAAGGAGGCCCGTGGGAGCCACTCTTCACATTCCTAGCAAGGGCCACGCGTTGCTTGCTGGGGGCCGAGGTAGAGTGTCCCAGTCATAACAGAGACGCGTGGGAGCAGCGCTGGGCAGCCTCCCTGCAAGTCGATCGGCCTCACTGACTGAAACGGACCTGTGCTTCAGAAACACCCCGTGCTGACGACTCAGTCCAGGGAAACGCTCAGGACGGCACTCTCGCAGAAGCGCGAGCTAGGCTGTGAGTGCAGCCGGAAGAAACGTACATCTTTCACCCTTAACACAGCTAGGTATGGGACGGAGCACTGAGGCCCGCCTCAGGTACTTCACGACCTAGGCAGTGGATGCACTGCAGGGGACCCTGTGTCCGAAAGTGTCTCCGAGGAAAGGCCCTGTTCCTCCCGCTGTTTCCTTGAGGTAGTCAGAAAACTACTGAGGATAACTGTCTGAGCTCACGTTTGAAACAGGGCGACCCTGCCCAAACGTAATTTTCCCCCCGGGTGGATGAGATGCGGCTAGAAGGGTGCCTGAGGCACACTCCTGGGGCCCGTCTTTTCTTTGCTCCAGAAGGCCTCAGGGAAAAAGTGCGAGTTTACTCGCATCAGGCTCGCTGGTCTCAGTTCCTTGCTGGGAGCGTCTCCAAGAGCATTCCGGAGATTACCGGCGACAGAAAGGTGAGCCGTGGCCTCGAGTCAAAGTCCAGCGTTTTCCAGTAGTAAAGTGAAGCGTGCCGCCCTAGTGAGGAAGCAGGCGGTAAAGGAGAGCGTCAACTCTGTAAGGTATCGCAGGACTCATTGCGCACTCACGTTCGTTGTAAGTTTTGGGAGAGGGCACTGTGTGCCGCCCAGCTCTTGTGTGGCGTTTGAGCCGCCGGAGTGGAAACGTCCGTTTGCTTTAACTGCACGGATGTGCCAGCAGTAAAGGCACAGTGCTGCCCTCTTCGCTCGACACCTCCCGTTTGTTCAGCCTGCAAACGGCCTCAGGAACGCAGTTCTGAGCAGCCTTACATTCCATGCTGGTGTGCCCCAGGGAGCGATTTGGGCTCTTCTGAGAAACACCACTGTGCGTCCCCAGTGAAACCAGGGGACGCCTCAAGGACGACTCCCTTCGGCACCTGGAAGCTAGTTGTTTACGTCCAGCCTGAAAAAGAAAACGCTGGACGGCTGTCCCCGGGACAATGCTGGACGTTCGGGACCACCCCGAGTCACCAAGTACCAAACTTGGCACAGCGTGGGGAACGCTCTCCTGCACGTACGGCACCCCCCACCTGGAAACCTTTCTTACCAGAAGGGGGCCCTCGTTCCCTTGTACTAGATAGCTAGACAGAACGTTCAGATAAACATGCTGTGTCATCAAGCCTGAAAGTGGGACACTGATGGCAAAGTACGCCTTCTGCCCGTGTGCGAGCGACTTGTTTCGGCCTTCCAAGCTGCCTGAGCAGCGCTTGCGGCCCGACGTCTCTCCACTGCAGGGTAGTCGCTGTGGGCGAGCAAGGCTGTGTTCTCTCAAAGCCCATCCTGTGCTGGCAAATGCCTTTCTAGGGACTCATACCACTGCACTGCAGAGTCAGCTCCGGCCAAATGAAAGGTGACCTGAGGCCCCAAGGCAAGGGCTAGTGTTTCACGTCAGCAGAGCTGGGGGTGCAGGGGTGCCATGAATCCATGCGCCACGCTGGATGGCCTGAACTCCCCGATGCCTCCGGGGACACAGAGCAGAGGCGGCCGTGCACCACTTTGGCATGGTGACTGCTCTGTGCCGGAGGAGCGGCCGGTCGCTTCTGAGGAACCTCAGGGGGGAAGGAGGCCCGTGGGAGCCACTCTTCACATTCCTAGCAAGGGCCACGCGTTGCTTGCTGGGGGCCGAGGTAGAGTGTCCCAGTCATAACAGAGACGCGTGGGAGCAGCGCTGGGCAGCCTCCCTGCAAGTCGATCGGCCTCACTGACTGAAACGGACCTGTGCTTCAGAAACACCCCGTGCTGACGACTCAGTCCAGGGAAACGCTCAGGACGGCACTCTCGCAGAAGCGCGAGCTAGGCTGTGAGTGCAGCCGGAAGAAACGTACATCTTTCACCCTTAACACAGCTAGGTATGGGACGGAGCACTGAGGCCCGCCTCAGGTACTTCACGACCTAGGCAGTGGATGCACTGCAGGGGACCCTGTGTCCGAAAGTGTCTCCGAGGAAAGGCCCTGTTCCTCCCGCTGTTTCCTTGAGGTAGTCAGAAAACTACTGAGGATAACTGTCTGAGCTCACGTTTGAAACAGGGCGACCCTGCCCAAACGTAATTTTCCCCCCGGGTGGATGAGATGCGGCTAGAAGGGTGCCTGAGGCACACTCCTGGGGCCCGTCTTTTCTTTGCTCCAGAAGGCCTCAGGGAAAAAGTGCGAGTTTACTCGCATCAGGCTCGCTGGTCTCAGTTCCTTGCTGGGAGCGTCTCCAAGAGCATTCCGGAGATTACCGGCGACAGAAAGGTGAGCCCTGGCCTCGAGTCAAAGTCCAGCGTTTTCCAGTAGTAAAGTGAAGCGTGCCGCCCTAGTGAGGAAGCAGGCGGTAAAGGAGAGCGTCAACTCTGTAAGGTATCGCAGGACTCATTGCGCACTCACGTTCGTTGTAAGTTTTGGGAGAGGGCACTGTGTGCCGCCCAGCTCTTGTGTGGCGTTTGAGCCGCCGGAGTGGAAACGTCCGTTTGCTTTAACTGCACGGATGTGCCAGCAGTAAAGGCACAGTGCTGCCCTCTTCGCTCGACACCTCCCGTTTGTTCAGCCTGCAAACGGCCTCAGGAACGCAGTTCTGAGCAGCCTTACATTCCATGCTGGTGTGCCCCAGGGAGCGATTTGGGCTCTTCTGAGAAACACCACTGTGCGTCCCCAGTGAAACCAGGGGACGCCTCAAGGACGACTCCCTTCGGCACCTGGAAGCTAGTTGTTTACGTCCAGCCTGAAAAAGAAAACGCTGGACGGCTGTCCCCGGGACAATGCTGGACGTTCGGGACCACCCCGAGTCACCAAGTACCAAACTTGGCACAGCGTGGGGAACGCTCTCCTGCACGTACGGCACCCCCCACCTGGAAACCTTTCTTACCAGAAGGGGGCCCTCGTTCCCTTGTACTAGATAGCTAGACAGAACGTTCAGATAAACATGCTGTGTCATCAAGCCTGAAAGTGGGACACTGATGGCAAAGTACGCCTTCTGCCCGTGTGCGAGCGACTTGTTTCGGCCTTCCAAGCTGCCTGAGCAGCGCTTGCGGCCCGACGTCTCTCCACTGCAGGGTAGTCGCTGTGGGCGAGCAAGGCTGCCTTCTCTCAAAGCCCATCCTGTGCTGGCAAATGCCTTTCTAGGGACTCATACCACTGCACTGCAGAGTCAGCTCCGGCCAAATGAAAGGTGACCTGAGGCCCCAAGGCAAGGGCTAGTGTTTCACGTCAGCAGAGCTGGGGGTGCAGGGGTGCCATGAATCCATGCGCCACGCTGGATGGCCTGAACTCCCCGATGCCTCCGGGGACACAGAGCAGAGGCGGCCGTGCACCACTTTGGCATGGTGACTGCTCTGTGCCGGAGGAGCGGCCGGTCGCTTCTGAGGAACCTCAGGGGGGAAGGAGGCCCGTGGGAGCCACTCTTCACATTCCTAGCAAGGGCCACGCGTTGCTTGCTGGGGGCCGAGGTAGAGTGTCCCAGTCATAACAGAGACGCGTGGGAGCAGCGCTGGGCAGCCTCCCTGCAAGTCGATCGGCCTCACTGACTGAAACGGACCTGTGCTTCAGAAACACCCCGTGCTGACGACTCAGTCCAGGGAAACGCTCAGGACGGCACTCTCGCAGAAGCGCGAGCTAGGCTGTGAGTGCAGCCGGAAGAAACGTACATCTTTCACCCTTAACACAGCTAGGTATGGGACGGAGCACTGAGGCCCGCCTCAGGTACTTCACGACCTAGGCAGTGGATGCACTGCAGGGGACCCTGTGTCCGAAAGTGTCTCCGAGGAAAGGCCCTGTTCCTCCCGCTGTTTCCTTGAGGTAGTCAGAAAACTACTGAGGATAACTGTCTGAGCTCACGTTTGAAACAGGGCGACCCTGCCCAAACGTAATTTTCCCCCCGGGTGGATGAGATGCGGCTAGAAGGGTGCCTGAGGCACACTCCTGGGGCCCGTCTTTTCTTTGCTCCAGAAGGCCTCAGGGAAAAAGTGCGAGTTTACTCGCATCAGGCTCGCTGGTCTCAGTTCCTTGCTGGGAGCGTCTCCAAGAGCATTCCGGAGATTACCGGCGACAGAAAGGTGAGCCGTGGCCTCGAGTCAAAGTCCAGCGTTTTCCAGTAGTAAAGTGAAGCGTGCCGCCCTAGTGAGGAAGCAGGCGGTAAAGGAGAGCGTCAACTCTGTAAGGTATCGCAGGACTCATTGCGCACTCACGTTCGTTGTAAGTTTTGGGAGAGGGCACTGTGTGCCGCCCAGCTCTTGTGTGGCGTTTGAGCCGCCGGAGTGGAAACGTCCGTTTGCTTTAACTGCACGGATGTGCCAGCAGTAAAGGCACAGTGCTGCCCTCTTCGCTCGACACCTCCCGTTTGTTCAGCCTGCAAACGGCCTCAGGAACGCAGTTCTGAGCAGCCTTACATTCCATGCTGGTGTGCCCCAGGGAGCGATTTGGGCTCTTCTGAGAAACACCACTGTGCGTCCCCAGTGAAACCAGGGGACGCCTCAAGGACGACTCCCTTAGGCAACCTGGAAGCTAGTTGTTTACGTCCAGCCTGAAAAAGAAAACGCTGGACGGCTGTCCCCGGGACAATGCTGGACGTTCGGGACCACCCCGAGTCACCAAGTACCAAACTTGGCAGAGCGTGGGGAACGCTCTCCTGCACGTACGGCACCCCCCACCGGGAAACCTTTCTTACCAGAAGGGGGCCCTCGTTCCCTTGTACTAGATAGCTAGACAGAACGTTCAGATAAACATGCTGTGTCATCAAGCCTGAAAGTGGGACACTGATGGCAAAGTACGCCTTCTGCCCGTGTGCGAGCGACTTGTTTCGGCCTTCCAAGCTGCCTGAGCAGCGCTTGCGGCCCGACGTCTCTCCACTGCAGGGTAGTCGCTGTGGGCGAGCAAGGCTGCCTTCTCTCAAAGCCCATCCTGTGCTGGCAAATGCCTTTCTAGGGACTCATACCACTGCACTGCAGAGTCAGCTCCGGCCAAATGAAAGGTGACCTGAGGCCCCAAGGCAAGGGCTAGTGTTTCACGTCAGCAGAGCTGGGGGTGCAGGGGTGCCATGAATCCATGCGCCACGCTGGATGGCCTGAACTCCCCGATGCCTCCGGGGACACAGAGCAGAGGCGGCCGTGCACCACTTTGGCATGGTGACTGCTCTGTGCCGGAGGAGCGGCCGGTCGCTTCTGAGGAACCTCAGGGGGGAAGGAGGCCCGTGGGAGCCACTCTTCACATTCCTAGCAAGGGCCACGCGTTGCTTGCTGGGGGCCGAGGTAGAGTGTCCCAGTCATAACAGAGACGCGTGGGAGCAGCGCTGGGCAGCCTCCCTGCAAGTCGATCGGCCTCACTGACTGAAACGGACCTGTGCTTCAGAAACACCCCGTGCTGACGACTCAGTCCAGGGAAACGCTCAGGACGGCACTCTCGCAGAAGCGCGAGCTAGGCTGTGAGTGCAGCCGGAAGAAACGTACATCTTTCACCCTTAACACAGCTAGGTATGGGACGGAGCACTGAGGCCCGCCTCAGGTACTTCACGACCTAGGCAGTGGATGCACTGCAGGGGACCCTGTGTCCGAAAGTGTCTCCGAGGAAAGGCCCTGTTCCTCCCGCTGTTTCCTTGAGGTAGTCAGAAAACTACTGAGGATAACTGTCTGAGCTCACGTTTGAAACAGGGCGACCCTGCCCAAACGTAATTTTCCCCCCGGGTGGATGAGATGCGGCTAGAAGGGTGCCTGAGGCACACTCCTGGGGCCCGTCTTTTCTTTGCTCCAGAAGGCCTCAGGGAAAAAGTGCGAGTTTACTCGCATCAGGCTCGCTGGTCTCAGTTCCTTGCTGGGAGCGTCTCCAAGAGCATTCCGGAGATTACCGGCGACAGAAAGGTGAGCCGTGGCCTCGAGTCAAAGTCCAGCGTTTTCCAGTAGTAAAGTGAAGCGTGCCGCCCTAGTGAGGAAGCAGGCGGTAAAGGAGAGCGTCAACTCTGTAAGGTATCGCAGGACTCATTGCGCACTCACGTTCGTTGTAAGTTTTGGGAGAGGGCACTGTGTGCCGCCCAGCTCTTGTGTGGCGTTTGAGCCGCCGGAGTGGAAACGTCCGTTTGCTTTAACTGCACGGATGTGCCAGCAGTAAAGGCACAGTGCTGCCCTCTTCGCTCGACACCTCCCGTTTGTTCAGCCTGCAAACGGCCTCAGGAACGCAGTTCTGAGCAGCCTTACATTCCATGCTGGTGTGCCCCAGGGAGCGATTTGGGCTCTTCTGAGAAACACCACTGTGCGTCCCCAGTGAAACCAGGGGACGCCTCAAGGACGACTCCCTTAGGCAACCTGGAAGCTAGTTGTTTACGTCCAGCCTGAAAAAGAAAACGCTGGACGGCTGTCCCCGGGACAATGCTGGACGTTCGGGACCACCCCGAGTCACCAAGTACCAAACTTGGCACAGCGTGGGGAACGCTCTCCTGCACGTACGGCACCCCCCACCTGGAAACCTTTCTTACCAGAAGGGGGCCCTCGTTCCCTTGTACTAGATAGCTAGACAGAACGTTCAGATAAACATGCTGTGTCATCAAGCCTGAAAGTGGGACACTGATGGCAAAGTACGCCTTCTGCCCGTGTGCGAGCGACTTGTTTCGGCCTTCCAAGCTGCCTGAGCAGCGCTTGCGGCCCGACGTCTCTCCACTGCAGGGTAGTCGCTGTGGGCGAGCAAGGATGCCTTCTCTCAAAGCCCATCCTGTGCTGGCAAATGCCTTTCTAGGGACTCATACCACTGCACTGCAGAGTCAGCTCCGGCCAAATGAAAGGTGACCTGAGGCCCCAAGGCAAGGGCTAGTGTTTCACGTCAGCAGAGCTGGGGGTGCAGGGGTGCCATGAATCCATGCGCCACGCTGGATGGCCTGAACTCCCCGATGCCTCCGGGGACACAGAGCAGAGGCGGCCGTGCACCACTTTGGCATGGTGACTGCTCTGTGCCGGAGGAGCGGCCGGTCGCTTCTGAGGAACCTCAGGGGGGAAGGAGGCCCGTGGGAGCCACTCTTCACATTCCTAGCAAGGGCCACGCGTTGCTTGCTGGGGGCCGAGGTAGAGTGTCCCAGTCATAACAGAGACGCGTGGGAGCAGCGCTGGGCAGCCTCCCTGCAAGTCGATCGGCCTCACTGACTGAAACGGACCTGTGCTTCAGAAACACCCCGTGCTGACGACTCAGTCCAGGGAAACGCTCAGGACGGCACTCTCGCAGAAGCGCGAGCTAGGCTGTGAGTGCAGCCGGAAGAAACGTACATCTTTCACCCTTAACACAGCTAGGTATGGGACGGAGCACTGAGGCCCGCCTCAGGTACTTCACGACCTAGGCAGTGGATGCACTGCAGGGGACCCTGTGTCCGAAAGTGTCTCCGAGGAAAGGCCCTGTTCCTCCCGCTGTTTCCTTGAGGTAGTCAGAAAACTACTGAGGATAACTGTCTGAGCTCACGTTTGAAACAGGGCGACCCTGCCCAAACGTAATTTTCCCCCCGGGTGGATGAGATGCGGCTAGAAGGGTGCCTGAGGCACACTCCTGGGGCCCGTCTTTTCTTTGCTCCAGAAGGCCTCAGGGAAAAAGTGCGAGTTTACTCGCATCAGGCTCGCTGGTCTCAGTTCCTTGCTGGGAGCGTCTCCAAGAGCATTCCGGAGATTACCGGCGACAGAAAGGTGAGCCGTGGCCTCGAGTCAAAGTCCAGCGTTTTCCAGTAGTAAAGTGAAGCGTGCCGCCCTAGTGAGGAAGCAGGCGGTAAAGGAGAGCGTCAACTCTGTAAGGTATCGCAGGACTCATTGCGCACTCACGTTCGTTGTAAGTTTTGGGAGAGGGCACTGTGTGCCGCCCAGCTCTTGTGTGGCGTTTGAGCCGCCGGAGTGGAAACGTCCGTTTGCTTTAACTGCACGGATGTGCCAGCAGTAAAGGCACAGTGCTGCCCTCTTCGCTCGACACCTCCCGTTTGTTCAGCCTGCAAACGGCCTCAGGAACGCAGTTCTGAGCAGCCTTACATTCCATGCTGGTGTGCCCCAGGGAGCGATTTGGGCTCTTCTGAGAAACACCACTGTGCGTCCCCAGTGAAACCAGGGGACGCCTCAAGGACGACTCCCTTAGGCAACCTGGAAGCTAGTTGTTTACGTCCAGCCTGAAAAAGAAAACGCTGGACGGCTGTCCCCGGGACAATGCTGGACGTTCGGGACCACCCCGAGTCACCAAGTACCAAACTTGGCAGAGCGTGGGGAACGCTCTCCTGCACGTACGGCACCCCCCACCGGGAAACCTTTCTTACCAGAAGGGGGCCCTCGTTCCCTTGTACTAGATAGCTAGACAGAACGTTCAGATAAACATGCTGTGTCATCAAGCCTGAAAGTGGGACACTGATGGCAAAGTACGCCTTCTGCCCGTGTGCGAGCGACTTGTTTCGGCCTTCCAAGCTGCCTGAGCAGCGCTTGCGGCCCGACGTCTCTCCACTGCAGGGTAGTCGCTGTGGGCGAGCAAGGCTGCCTTCTCTCAAAGCCCATCCTGTGCTGGCAAATGCCTTTCTAGGGACTCATACCACTGCACTGCAGAGTCAGCTCCGGCCAAATGAAAGGTGACCTGAGGCCCCAAGGCAAGGGCTAGTGTTTCACGTCAGCAGAGCTGGGGGTGCAGGGGTGCCATGAATCCATGCGCCACGCTGGATGGCCTGAACTCCCCGATGCCTCCGGGGACACAGAGCAGAGGCGGCCGTGCACCACTTTGGCATGGTGACTGCTCTGTGCCGGAGGAGCGGCCGGTCGCTTCTGAGGAACCTCAGGGGGGAAGGAGGCCCGTGGGAGCCACTCTTCACATTCCTAGCAAGGGCCACGCGTTGCTTGCTGGGGGCCGAGGTAGAGTGTCCCAGTCATAACAGAGACGCGTGGGAGCAGCGCTGGGCAGCCTCCCTGCAAGTCGATCGGCCTCACTGACTGAAACGGACCTGTGCTTCAGAAACACCCCGTGCTGACGACTCAGTCCAGGGAAACGCTCAGGACGGCACTCTCGCAGAAGCGCGAGCTAGGCTGTGAGTGCAGCCGGAAGAAACGTACATCTTTCACCCTTAACACAGCTAGGTATGGGACGGAGCACTGAGGCCCGCCTCAGGTACTTCACGACCTAGGCAGTGGATGCACTGCAGGGGACCCTGTGTCCGAAAGTGTCTCCGAGGAAAGGCCCTGTTCCTCCCGCTGTTTCCTTGAGGTAGTCAGAAAACTACTGAGGATAACTGTCTGAGCTCACGTTTGAAACAGGGCGACCCTGCCCAAACGTAATTTTCCCCCCGGGTGGATGAGATGCGGCTAGAAGGGTGCCTGAGGCACACTCCTGGGGCCCGTCTTTTCTTTGCTCCAGAAGGCCTCAGGGAAAAAGTGCGAGTTTACTCGCATCAGGCTCGCTGGTCTCAGTTCCTTGCTGGGAGCGTCTCCAAGAGCATTCCGGAGATTACCGGCGACAGAAAGGTGAGCCGTGGCCTCGAGTCAAAGTCCAGCGTTTTCCAGTAGTAAAGTGAAGCGTGCCGCCCTAGTGAGGAAGCAGGCGGTAAAGGAGAGCGTCAACTCTGTAAGGTATCGCAGGACTCATTGCGCACTCACGTTCGTTGTAAGTTTTGGGAGAGGGCACTGTGTGCCGCCCAGCTCTTGTGTGGCGTTTGAGCCGCCGGAGTGGAAACGTCCGTTTGCTTTAACTGCACGGATGTGCCAGCAGTAAAGGCACAGTGCTGCCCTCTTCGCTCGACACCTCCCGTTTGTTCAGCCTGCAAACGGCCTCAGGAACGCAGTTCTGAGCAGCCTTACATTCCATGCTGGTGTGCCCCAGGGAGCGATTTGGGCTCTTCTGAGAAACACCACTGTGCGTCCCCAGTGAAACCAGGGGACGCCTCAAGGACGACTCCCTTAGGCAACCTGGAAGCTAGTTGTTTACGTCCAGCCTGAAAAAGAAAACGCTGGACGGCTGTCCCCGGGACAATGCTGGACGTTCGGGACCACCCCGAGTCACCAAGTACCAAACTTGGCACAGCGTGGGGAACGCTCTCCTGCACGTACGGCACCCCCCACCTGGAAACCTTTCTTACCAGAAGGGGGCCCTCGTTCCCTTGTACTAGATAGCTAGACAGAACGTTCAGATAAACATGCTGTGTCATCAAGCCTGAAAGTGGGACACTGATGGCAAAGTACGCCTTCTGCCCGTGTGCGAGCGACTTGTTTCGGCCTTCCAAGCTGCCTGAGCAGCGCTTGCGGCCCGACGTCTCTCCACTGCAGGGTAGTCGCTGTGGGCGAGCAAGGATGCCTTCTCTCAAAGCCCATCCTGTGCTGGCAAATGCCTTTCTAGGGACTCATACCACTGCACTGCAGAGTCAGCTCCGGCCAAATGAAAGGTGACCTGAGGCCCCAAGGCAAGGGCTAGTGTTTCACGTCAGCAGAGCTGGGGGTGCAGGGGTGCCATGAATCCATGCGCCACGCTGGATGGCCTGAACTCCCCGATGCCTCCGGGGACACAGAGCAGAGGCGGCCGTGCACCACTTTGGCATGGTGACTGCTCTGTGCCGGAGGAGCGGCCGGTCGCTTCTGAGGAACCTCAGGGGGGAAGGAGGCCCGTGGGAGCCACTCTTCACATTCCTAGCAAGGGCCACGCGTTGCTTGCTGGGGGCCGAGGTAGAGTGTCCCAGTCATAACAGAGACGCGTGGGAGCAGCGCTGGGCAGCCTCCCTGCAAGTCGATCGGCCTCACTGACTGAAACGGACCTGTGCTTCAGAAACACCCCGTGCTGACGACTCAGTCCAGGGAAACGCTCAGGACGGCACTCTCGCAGAAGCGCGAGCTAGGCTGTGAGTGCAGCCGGAAGAAACGTACATCTTTCACCCTTAACACAGCTAGGTATGGGACGGAGCACTGAGGCCCGCCTCAGGTACTTCACGACCTAGGCAGTGGATGCACTGCAGGGGACCCTGTGTCCGAAAGTGTCTCCGAGGAAAGGCCCTGTTCCTCCCGCTGTTTCCTTGAGGTAGTCAGAAAACTACTGAGGATAACTGTCTGAGCTCACGTTTGAAACAGGGCGACCCTGCCCAAACGTAATTTTCCCCCCGGGTGGATGAGATGCGGCTAGAAGGGTGCCTGAGGCACACTCCTGGGGCCCGTCTTTTCTTTGCTCCAGAAGGCCTCAGGGAAAAAGTGCGAGTTTACTCGCATCAGGCTCGCTGGTCTCAGTTCCTTGCTGGGAGCGTCTCCAAGAGCATTCCGGAGATTACCGGCGACAGAAAGGTGAGCCGTGGCCTCGAGTCAAAGTCCAGCGTTTTCCAGTAGTAAAGTGAAGCGTGCCGCCCTAGTGAGGAAGCAGGCGGTAAAGGAGAGCGTCAACTCTGTAAGGTATCGCAGGACTCATTGCGCACTCACGTTCGTTGTAAGTTTTGGGAGAGGGCACTGTGTGCCGCCCAGCTCTTGTGTGGCGTTTGAGCCGCCGGAGTGGAAACGTCCGTTTGCTTTAACTGCACGGATGTGCCAGCAGTAAAGGCACAGTGCTGCCCTCTTCGCTCGACACCTCCCGTTTGTTCAGCCTGCAAACGGCCTCAGGAACGCAGTTCTGAGCAGCCTTACATTCCATGCTGGTGTGCCCCAGGGAGCGATTTGGGCTCTTCTGAGAAACACCACTGTGCGTCCCCAGTGAAACCAGGGGACGCCTCAAGGACGACTCCCTTCGGCACCTGGAAGCTAGTTGTTTACGTCCAGCCTGAAAAAGAAAACGCTGGACGGCTGTCCCCGGGACAATGCTGGACGTTCGGGACCACCCCGAGTCACCAAGTACCAAACTTGGCACAGCGTGGGGAACGCTCTCCTGCACGTACGGCACCCCCCACCGGGAAACCTTTCTTACCAGAAGGGGGCCCTCGTTCCCTTGTACTAGATAGCTAGACAGAACGTTCAGATAAACATGCTGTGTCATCAAGCCTGAAAGTGGGACACTGATGGCAAAGTACGCCTTCTGCCCGTGTGCGAGCGACTTGTTTCGGCCTTCCAAGCTGCCTGAGCAGCGCTTGCGGCCCGACGTCTCTCCACTGCAGGGTAGTCGCTGTGGGCGAGCAAGGCTGCCTTCTCTCAAAGCCCATCCTGTGCTGGCAAATGCCTTTCTAGGGACTCATACCACTGCACTGCAGAGTCAGCTCCGGCCAAATGAAAGGTGACCTGAGGCCCCAAGGCAAGGGCTAGTGTTTCACGTCAGCAGAGCTGGGGGTGCAGGGGTGCCATGAATCCATGCGCCACGCTGGATGGCCTGAACTCCCCGATGCCTCCGGGGACACAGAGCAGAGGCGGCCGTGCACCACTTTGGCATGGTGACTGCTCTGTGCCGGAGGAGCGGCCGGTCGCTTCTGAGGAACCTCAGGGGGGAAGGAGGCCCGTGGGAGCCACTCTTCACATTCCTAGCAAGGGCCACGCGTTGCTTGCTGGGGGCCGAGGTAGAGTGTCCCAGTCATAACAGAGACGCGTGGGAGCAGCGCTGGGCAGCCTCCCTGCAAGTCGATCGGCCTCACTGACTGAAACGGACCTGTGCTTCAGAAACACCCCGTGCTGACGACTCAGTCCAGGGAAACGCTCAGGACGGCACTCTCGCAGAAGCGCGAGCTAGGCTGTGAGTGCAGCCGGAAGAAACGTACATCTTTCACCCTTAACACAGCTAGGTATGGGACGGAGCACTGAGGCCCGCCTCAGGTACTTCACGACCTAGGCAGTGGATGCACTGCAGGGGACCCTGTGTCCGAAAGTGTCTCCGAGGAAAGGCCCTGTTCCTCCCGCTGTTTCCTTGAGGTAGTCAGAAAACTACTGAGGATAACTGTCTGAGCTCACGTTTGAAACAGGGCGACCCTGCCCAAACGTAATTTTCCCCCCGGGTGGATGAGATGCGGCTAGAAGGGTGCCTGAGGCACACTCCTGGGGCCCGTCTTTTCTTTGCTCCAGAAGGCCTCAGGGAAAAAGTGCGAGTTTACTCGCATCAGGCTCGCTGGTCTCAGTTCCTTGCTGGGAGCGTCTCCAAGAGCATTCCGGAGATTACCGGCGACAGAAAGGTGAGCCGTGGCCTCGAGTCAAAGTCCAGCGTTTTCCAGTAGTAAAGTGAAGCGTGCCGCCCTAGTGAGGAAGCAGGCGGTAAAGGAGAGCGTCAACTCTGTAAGGTATCGCAGGACTCATTGCGCACTCACGTTCGTTGTAAGTTTTGGGAGAGGGCACTGTGTGCCGCCCAGCTCTTGTGTGGCGTTTGAGCCGCCGGAGTGGAAACGTCCGTTTGCTTTAACTGCACGGATGTGCCAGCAGTAAAGGCACAGTGCTGCCCTCTTCGCTCGACACCTCCCGTTTGTTCAGCCTGCAAACGGCCTCAGGAACGCAGTTCTGAGCAGCCTTACATTCCATGCTGGTGTGCCCCAGGGAGCGATTTGGGCTCTTCTGAGAAACACCACTGTGCGTCCCCAGTGAAACCAGGGGACGCCTCAAGGACGACTCCCTTCGGCACCTGGAAGCTAGTTGTTTACGTCCAGCCTGAAAAAGAAAACGCTGGACGGCTGTCCCCGGGACAATGCTGGACGTTCGGGACCACCCCGAGTCACCAAGTACCAAACTTGGCACAGCGTGGGGAACGCTCTCCTGCACGTACGGCACCCCCCACCGGGAAACCTTTCTTACCAGAAGGGGGCCCTCGTTCCCTTGTACTAGATAGCTAGACAGAACGTTCAGATAAACATGCTGTGTCATCAAGCCTGAAAGTGGGACACTGATGGCAAAGTACGCCTTCTGCCCGTGTGCGAGCGACTTGTTTCGGCCTTCCAAGCTGCCTGAGCAGCGCTTGCGGCCCGACGTCTCTCCACTGCAGGGTAGTCGCTGTGGGCGAGCAAGGCTGCCTTCTCTCAAAGCCCATCCTGTGCTGGCAAATGCCTTTCTAGGGACTCATACCACTGCACTGCAGAGTCAGCTCCGGCCAAATGAAAGGTGACCTGAGGCCCCAAGGCAAGGGCTAGTGTTTCACGTCAGCAGAGCTGGGGGTGCAGGGGTGCCATGAATCCATGCGCCACGCTGGATGGCCTGAACTCCCCGATGCCTCCGGGGACACAGAGCAGAGGCGGCCGTGCACCACTTTGGCATGGTGACTGCTCTGTGCCGGAGGAGCGGCCGGTCGCTTCTGAGGAACCTCAGGGGGGAAGGAGGCCCGTGGGAGCCACTCTTCACATTCCTAGCAAGGGCCACGCGTTGCTTGCTGGGGGCCGAGGTAGAGTGTCCCAGTCATAACAGAGACGCGTGGGAGCAGCGCTGGGCAGCCTCCCTGCAAGTCGATCGGCCTCACTGACTGAAACGGACCTGTGCTTCAGAAACACCCCGTGCTGACGACTCAGTCCAGGGAAACGCTCAGGACGGCACTCTCGCAGAAGCGCGAGCTAGGCTGTGAGTGCAGCCGGAAGAAACGTACATCTTTCACCCTTAACACAGCTAGGTATGGGACGGAGCACTGAGGCCCGCCTCAGGTACTTCACGACCTAGGCAGTGGATGCACTGCAGGGGACCCTGTGTCCGAAAGTGTCTCCGAGGAAAGGCCCTGTTCCTCCCGCTGTTTCCTTGAGGTAGTCAGAAAACTACTGAGGATAACTGTCTGAGCTCACGTTTGAAACAGGGCGACCCTGCCCAAACGTAATTTCCCCCCCCGGGTGGATGAGATGCGGCGAGAAGGGTGCCTGAGGCACACTCCTGGGGCCCGTCTTTTCTTTGCTCCAGAAGGCCTCAGGGAAAAAGTGCGAGTTTACTCGCATCAGGCTCGCTGGTCTCAGTTCCTTGCTGGGAGCGTCTCCAAGAGCATTCCGGAGATTACCGGCGACAGAAAGGTGAGCCGTGGCCTCGAGTCAAAGTCCAGCGTTTTCCAGTAGTAAAGTGAAGCGTGCCGCCCTAGTGAGGAAGCAGGCGGTAAAGGAGAGCGTCAACTCTGTAAGGTATCGCAGGACTCATTGCGCACTCACGTTCGTTGTAAGTTTTGGGAGAGGGCACTGTGTGCCGCCCAGCTCTTGTGTGGCGTTTGAGCCGCCGGAGTGGAAACGTCCGTTTGCTTTAACTGCACGGATGTGCCAGCAGTAAAGGCACAGTGCTGCCCTCTTCGCTCGACACCTCCCGTTTGTTCAGCCTGCAAACGGCCTCAGGAACGCAGTTCTGAGCAGCCTTACATTCCATGCTGGTGTGCCCCAGGGAGCGATTTGGGCTCTTCTGAGAAACACCACTGTGCGTCCCCAGTGAAACCAGGGGACGCCTCAAGGACGACTCCCTTCGGCACCTGGAAGCTAGTTGTTTACGTCCAGCCTGAAAAAGAAAACGCTGGACGGCTGTCCCCGGGACAATGCTGGACGTTCGGGACCACCCCGAGTCACCAAGTACCAAACTTGGCACAGCGTGGGGAACGCTCTCCTGCACGTACGGCACCCCCCACCTGGAAACCTTTCTTACCAGAAGGGGGCCCTCGTTCCCTTGTACTAGATAGCTAGACAGAACGTTCAGATAAACATGCTGTGTCATCAAGCCTGAAAGTGGGACACTGATGGCAAAGTACGCCTTCTGCCCGTGTGCGAGCGACTTGTTTCGGCCTTCCAAGCTGCCTGAGCAGCGCTTGCGGCCCGACGTCTCTCCACTGCAGGGTAGTCGCTGTGGGCGAGCAAGGCTGCGTTCTCTCAAAGCCCATCCTGTGCTGGCAAATGCCTTTCTAGGGACTCATACCACTGCACTGCAGAGTCAGCTCCGGCCAAATGAAAGGTGACCTGAGGCCCCAAGGCAAGGGCTAGTGTTTCACGTCAGCAGAGCTGGGGGTGCAGGGGTGCCATGAATCCATGCGCCACGCTGGATGGCCTGAACTCCCCGATGCCTCCGGGGACACAGAGCAGAGGCGGCCGTGCACCACTTTGGCATGGTGACTGCTCTGTGCCGGAGGAGCGGCCGGTCGCTTCTGAGGAACCTCAGGGGGGAAGGAGGCCCGTGGGAGCCACTCTTCACATTCCTAGCAAGGGCCACGCGTTGCTTGCTGGGGGCCGAGGTAGAGTGTCCCAGTCATAACAGAGACGCGTGGGAGCAGCGCTGGGCAGCCTCCCTGCAAGTCGATCGGCCTCACTGACTGAAACGGACCTGTGCTTCAGAAACACCCCGTGCTGACGACTCAGTCCAGGGAAACGCTCAGGACGGCACTCTCGCAGAAGCGCGAGCTAGGCTGTGAGTGCAGCCGGAAGAAACGTACATCTTTCACCCTTAACACAGCTAGGTATGGGACGGAGCACTGAGGCCCGCCTCAGGTACTTCACGACCTAGGCAGTGGATGCACTGCAGGGGACCCTGTGTCCGAAAGTGTCTCCGAGGAAAGGCCCTGTTCCTCCCGCTGTTTCCTTGAGGTAGTCAGAAAACTACTGAGGATAACTGTCTGAGCTCACGTTTGAAACAGGGCGACCCTGCCCAAACGTAATTTCCCCCCCGGGTGGATGAGATGCGGCTAGAAGGGTGCCTGAGGCACACTCCTGGGGCCCGTCTTTTCTTTGCTCCAGAAGGCCTCAGGGAAAACGTGCGAGTTTACTCGCATCAGGCTCGCTGGTCTCAGTTCCTTGCTGGGAGCGTCTCCAAGAGCATTCCGGAGATTACCGGCGACAGAAAGGTGAGCCGTGGCCTCGAGTCAAAGTCCAGCGTTTTCCAGTAGTAAAGTGAAGCGTGCCGCCCTAGTGAGGAAGCAGGCGGTAAAGGAGAGCGTCAACTCTGTAAGGTATCGCAGGACTCATTGCGCACTCACGTTCGTTGTAAGTTTTGGGAGAGGGCACTGTGTGCCGCCCAGCTCTTGTGTGGCGTTTGAGCCGCCGGAGTGGAAACGTCCGTTTGCTTTAACTGCACGGATGTGCCAGCAGTAAAGGCACAGTGCTGCCCTCTTCGCTCGACACCTCCCGTTTGTTCAGCCTGCAAACGGCCTCAGGAACGCAGTTCTGAGCAGCCTTACATTCCATGCTGGTGTGCCCCAGGGAGCGATTTGGGCTCTTCTGAGAAACACCACTGTGCGTCCCCAGTGAAACCAGGGGACGCCTCAAGGACGACTCCCTTCGGCACCTGGAAGCTAGTTGTTTACGTCCAGCCTGAAAAAGAAAACGCTGGACGGCTGTCCCCGGGACAATGCTGGACGTTCGGGACCACCCCGAGTCACCAAGTACCAAACTTGGCAGAGCGTGGGGAACGCTCTCCTGCACGTACGGCACCCCCCACCTGGAAACCTTTCTTACCAGAAGGGGGCCCTCGTTCCCTTGTACTAGATAGCTAGACAGAACGTTCAGATAAACATGCTGTGTCATCAAGCCTGAAAGTGGGACACTGATGGCAAAGTACGCCTTCTGCCCGTGTGCGAGCGACTTGTTTCGGCCTTCCAAGCTGCCTGAGCAGCGCTTGCGGCCCGACGTCTCTCCACTGCAGGGTAGTCGCTGTGGGCGAGCAAGGCTGCCTTCTCTCAAAGCCCATCCTGTGCTGGCAAATGCCTTTCTAGGGACTCATACCACTGCACTGCAGAGTCAGCTCCGGCCAAATGAAAGGTGACCTGAGGCCCCAAGGCAAGGGCTAGTGTTTCACGTCAGCAGAGCTGGGGGTGCAGGGGTGCCATGAATCCATGCGCCACGCTGGATGGCCTGAACTCCCCGATGCCTCCGGGGACACAGAGCAGAGGCGGCCGTGCACCACTTTGGCATGGTGACTGCTCTGTGCCGGAGGAGCGGCCGGTCGCTTCTGAGGAACCTCAGGGGGGAAGGAGGCCCGTGGGAGCCACTCTTCACATTCCTAGCAAGGGCCACGCGTTGCTTGCTGGGGGCCGAGGTAGAGTGTCCCAGTCATAACAGAGACGCGTGGGAGCAGCGCTGGGCAGCCTCCCTGCAAGTCGATCGGCCTCACTGACTGAAACGGACCTGTGCTTCAGAAACACCCCGTGCTGACGACTCAGTCCAGGGAAACGCTCAGGACGGCACTCTCGCAGAAGCGCGAGCTAGGCTGTGAGTGCAGCCGGAAGAAACGTACATCTTTCACCCTTAACACAGCTAGGTATGGGACGGAGCACTGAGGCCCGCCTCAGGTACTTCACGACCTAGGCAGTGGATGCACTGCAGGGGACCCTGTGTCCGAAAGTGTCTCCGAGGAAAGGCCCTGTTCCTCCCGCTGTTTCCTTGAGGTAGTCAGAAAACTACTGAGGATAACTGTCTGAGCTCACGTTTGAAACAGGGCGACCCTGCCCAAACGTAATTTCCCCCCCGGGTGGATGAGATGCGGCTAGAAGGGTGCCTGAGGCACACTCCTGGGGCCCGTCTTTTCTTTGCTCCAGAAGGCCTCAGGGAAAAAGTGCGAGTTTACTCGCATCAGGCTCGCTGGTCTCAGTTCCTTGCTGGGAGCGTCTCCAAGAGCATTCCGGAGATTACCGGCGACAGAAAGGTGAGCCGTGGCCTCGAGTCAAAGTCCAGCGTTTTCCAGTAGTAAAGTGAAGCGTGCCGCCCTAGTGAGGAAGCAGGCGGTAAAGGAGAGCGTCAACTCTGTAAGGTATCGCAGGACTCATTGCGCACTCACGTTCGTTGTAAGTTTTGGGAGAGGGCACTGTGTGCCGCCCAGCTCTTGTGTGGCGTTTGAGCCGCCGGAGTGGAAACGTCCGTTTGCTTTAACTGCACGGATGTGCCAGCAGTAAAGGCACAGTGCTGCCCTCTTCGCTCGACACCTCCCGTTTGTTCAGCCTGCAAACGGCCTCAGGAACGCAGTTCTGAGCAGCCTTACATTCCATGCTGGTGTGCCCCAGGGAGCGATTTGGGCTCTTCTGAGAAACACCACTGTGCGTCCCCAGTGAAACCAGGGGACGCCTCAAGGACGACTCCCTTAGGCAACCTGGAAGCTAGTTGTTTACGTCCAGCCTGAAAAAGAAAACGCTGGACGGCTGTCCCCGGGACAATGCTGGACGTTCGGGACCACCCCGAGTCACCAAGTACCAAACTTGGCAGAGCGTGGGGAACGCTCTCCTGCACGTACGGCACCCCCCACCTGGAAACCTTTCTTACCAGAAGGGGGCCCTCGTTCCCTTGTACTAGATAGCTAGACAGAACGTTCAGATAAACATGCTGTGTCATCAAGCCTGAAAGTGGGACACTGATGGCAAAGTACGCCTTCTGCCCGTGTGCGAGCGACTTGTTTCGGCCTTCCAAGCTGCCTGAGCAGCGCTTGCGGCCCGACGTCTCTCCACCGCAGGGTAGTCGCTGTGGGCGAGCAAGGCTGCCTTCTCTCAAAGCCCATCCTGTGCTGGCAAATGCCTTTCTAGGGACTCATACCACTGCACTGCAGAGTCAGCTCCGGCCAAATGAAAGGTGACCTGAGGCCCCAAGGCAAGGGCTAGTGTTTCACGTCAGCAGAGCTGGGGGTGCAGGGGTGCCATGAATCCATGCGCCACGCTGGATGGCCTGAACTCCCCGATGCCTCCGGGGACACAGAGCAGAGGCGGCCGTGCACCACTTTGGCATGGTGACTGCTCTGTGCCGGAGGAGCGGCCGGTCGCTTCTGAGGAACCTCAGGGGGGAAGGAGGCCCGTGGGAGCCACTCTTCACATTCCTAGCAAGGGCCACGCGTTGCTTGCTGGGGGCCGAGGTAGAGTGTCCCAGTCATAACAGAGACGCGTGGGAGCAGCGCTGGGCAGCCTCCCTGCAAGTCGATCGGCCTCACTGACTGAAACGGACCTGTGCTTCAGAAACACCCCGTGCTGACGACTCAGTCCAGGGAAACGCTCAGGACGGCACTCTCGCAGAAGCGCGAGCTAGGCTGTGAGTGCAGCCGGAAGAAACGTACATCTTTCACCCTTAACACAGCTAGGTATGGGACGGAGCACTGAGGCCCGCCTCAGGTACTTCACGACCTAGGCAGTGGATGCACTGCAGGGGACCCTGTGTCCGAAAGTGTCTCCGAGGAAAGGCCCTGTTCCTCCCGCTGTTTCCTTGAGGTAGTCAGAAAACTACTGAGGATAACTGTCTGAGCTCACGTTTGAAACAGGGCGACCCTGCCCAAACGTAATTTTCCCCCCCGGGTGGATGAGATGCGGCTAGAAGGGTGCCTGAGGCACACTCCTGGGGCCCGTCTTTTCTTTGCTCCAGAAGGCCTCAGGGAAAAAGTGCGAGTTTACTCGCATCAGGCTCGCTGGTCTCAGTTCCTTGCTGGGAGCGTCTCCAAGAGCATTCCGGAGATTACCGGCGACAGAAAGGTGAGCCGTGGCCTCGAGTCAAAGTCCAGCGTTTTCCAGTAGTAAAGTGAAGCGTGCCGCCCTAGTGAGGAAGCAGGCGGTAAAGGAGAGCGTCAACTCTGTAAGGTATCGCAGGACTCATTGCGCACTCACGTTCGTTGTAAGTTTTGGGAGAGGGCACTGTGTGCCGCCCAGCTCTTGTGTGGCGTTTGAGCCGCCGGAGTGGAAACGTCCGTTTGCTTTAACTGCACGGATGTGCCAGCAGTAAAGGCACAGTGCTGCCCTCTTCGCTCGACACCTCCCGTTTGTTCAGCCTGCAAACGGCCTCAGGAACGCAGTTCTGAGCAGCCTTACATTCCATGCTGGTGTGCCCCAGGGAGCGATTTGGGCTCTTCTGAGAAACACCACTGTGCGTCCCCAGTGAAACCAGGGGACGCCTCAAGGACGACTCCCTTCGGCACCTGGAAGCTAGTTGTTTACGTCCAGCCTGAAAAAGAAAACGCTGGACGGCTGTCCCCGGGACAATGCTGGACGTTCGGGACCACCCCGAGTCACCAAGTACCAAACTTGGCAGAGCGTGGGGAACGCTCTCCTGCACGTACGGCACCCCCAACCGGGAAACCTTTCTTACCAGAAGGGGGCCCTCGTTCCCTTGTACTAGATAGCTAGACAGAACGTTCAGATAAACATGCTGTGTCATCAAGCCTGAAAGTGGGACACTGATGGCAAAGTACGCCTTCTGCTCGTGTGCGAGCGACTTGTTTCGGCCTTCCAAGCTGCCTGAGCAGCGCTTGCGGCCCGACGTCTCTCCACTGCAGGGTAGTCGCTGTGGGCGAGCAAGGCTGCCTTCTCTCAAAGCCCATCCTGTGCTGGCAAATGCCTTTCTAGGGACTCATACCACTGCACTGCAGAGTCAGCTCCGGCCAAATGAAAGGTGACCTGAGGCCCCAAGGCAAGGGCTAGTGTTTCACGTCAGCAGAGCTGGGGGTGCAGGGGTGCCATGAATCCATGCGCCACGCTGGATGGCCTGAACTCCCCGATGCCTCCGGGGACACAGAGCAGAGGCGGCCGTGCACCACTTTGGCATGGTGACTGCTCTGTGCCGGAGGAGCGGCCGGTCGCTTCTGAGGAACCTCAGGGGGGAAGGAGGCCCGTGGGAGCCACTCTTCACATTCCTAGCAAGGGCCACGCGTTGCTTGCTGGGGGCCGAGGTAGAGTGTCCCAGTCATAACAGAGACGCGTGGGAGCAGCGCTGGGCAGCCTCCCTGCAAGTCGATCGGCCTCACTGACTGAAACGGACCTGTGCTTCAGAAACACCCCGTGCTGACGACTCAGTCCAGGGAAACGCTCAGGACGGCACTCTCGCAGAAGCGCGAGCTAGGCTGTGAGTGCAGCCGGAAGAAACGTACATCTTTCACCCTTAACACAGCTAGGTATGGGACGGAGCACTGAGGCCCGCCTCAGGTACTTCACGACCTAGGCAGTGGATGCACTGCAGGGGACCCTGTGTCCGAAAGTGTCTCCGAGGAAAGGCCCTGTTCCTCCCGCTGTTTCCTTGAGGTAGTCAGAAAACTACTGAGGATAACTGTCTGAGCTCACGTTTGAAACAGGGCGACCCTGCCCAAACGTAATTTTCCCCCCGGGTGGATGAGATGCGGCTAGAAGGGTGCCTGAGGCACACTCCTGGGGCCCGTCTTTTCTTTGCTCCAGAAGGCCTCAGGGAAAAAGTGCGAGTTTACTCGCATCAGGCTCGCTGGTCTCAGTTCCTTGCTGGGAGCGTCTCCAAGAGCATTCCGGAGATTACCGGCGACAGAAAGGTGAGCCGTGGCCTCGAGTCAAAGTCCAGCGTTTTCCAGTAGTAAAGTGAAGCGTGCCGCCCTAGTGAGGAAGCAGGCGGTAAAGGAGAGCGTCAACTCTGTAAGGTATCGCAGGACTCATTGCGCACTCACGTTCGTTGTAAGTTTTGGGAGAGGGCACTGTGTGCCGCCCAGCTCTTGTGTGGCGTTTGAGCCGCCGGAGTGGAAACGTCCGTTTGCTTTAACTGCACGGATGTGCCAGCAGTAAAGGCACAGTGCTGCCCTCTTCGCTCGACACCTCCCGTTTGTTCAGCCTGCAAACGGCCTCAGGAACGCAGTTCTGAGCAGCCTTACATTCCATGCTGGTGTGCCCCAGGGAGCGATTTGGGCTCTTCTGAGAAACACCACTGTGCGTCCCCAGTGAAACCAGGGGACGCCTCAAGGACGACTCCCTTAGGCAACCTGGAAGCTAGTTGTTTACGTCCAGCCTGAAAAAGAAAACGCTGGACGGCTGTCCCCGGGACAATGCTGGACGTTCGGGACCACCCCGAGTCACCAAGTACCAAACTTGGCAGAGCGTGGGGAACGCTCTCCTGCACGTACGGCACCCCCCACCTGGAAACCTTTCTTACCAGAAGGGGGCCCTCGTTCCCTTGTACTAGATAGCTAGACAGAACGTTCAGATAAACATGCTGTGTCATCAAGCCTGAAAGTGGGACACTGATGGCAAAGTACGCCTTCTGCCCGTGTGCGAGCGACTTGTTTCGGCCTTCCAAGCTGCCTGAGCAGCGATTGCGGCCCGACGTCTCTCCACCGCAGGGTAGTCGCTGTGGGCGAGCAAGGCTGCGTTCTCTCAAAGCCCATCCTGTGCTGGCAAATGCCTTTCTAGGGACTCATACCACTGCACTGCAGAGTCAGCTCCGGCCAAATGAAAGGTGACCTGAGGCCCCAAGGAAAGGGCTAGTGTTTCACGTCAGCAGAGCTGGGGGTGCAGGGGTGCCATGAATCCATGCGCCACGCTGGATGGCCTGAACTCCCCGATGCCTCCGGGGACACAGAGCAGAGGCGGCCGTGCACCACTTTGGCATGGTGACTGCTCTGTGCCGGAGGAGCGGCCGGTCGCTTCTGAGGAACCTCAGGGGGGAAGGAGGCCCGTGGGAGCCACTCTTCACATTCCTAGCAAGGGCCACGCGTTGCTTGCTGGGGGCCGAGGTAGAGTGTCCCAGTCATAACAGAGACGCGTGGGAGCAGCGCTGGGCAGCCTCCCTGCAAGTCGATCGGCCTCACTGACTGAAACGGACCTGTGCTTCAGAAACACCCCGTGCTGACGACTCAGTCCAGGGAAACGCTCAGGACGGCACTCTCGCAGAAGCGCGAGCTAGGCTGTGAGTGCAGCCGGAAGAAACGTACATCTTTCACCCTTAACACAGCTAGGTATGGGACGGAGCACTGAGGCCCGCCTCAGGTACTTCACGACCTAGGCAGTGGATGCACTGCAGGGGACCCTGTGTCCGAAAGTGTCTCCGAGGAAAGGCCCTGTTCCTCCCGCTGTTTCCTTGAGGTAGTCAGAAAACTACTGAGGATAACTGTCTGAGCTCACGTTTGAAACAGGGCGACCCTGCCCAAACGTAATTTTCCCCCCGGGTGGATGAGATGCGGCTAGAAGGGTGCCTGAGGCACACTCCTGGGGCCCGTCTTTTCTTTGCTCCAGAAGGCCTCAGGGAAAAAGTGCGAGTTTACTCGCATCAGGCTCGCTGGTCTCAGTTCCTTGCTGGGAGCGTCTCCAAGAGCATTCCGGAGATTACCGGCGACAGAAAGGTGAGCCGTGGCCTCGAGTCAAAGTCCAGCGTTTTCCAGTAGTAAAGTGAAGCGTGCCGCCCTAGTGAGGAAGCAGGCGGTAAAGGAGAGCGTCAACTCTGTAAGGTATCGCAGGACTCATTGCGCACTCACGTTCGTTGTAAGTTTTGGGAGAGGGCACTGTGTGCCGCCCAGCTCTTGTGTGGCGTTTGAGCCGCCGGAGTGGAAACGTCCGTTTGCTTTAACTGCACGGATGTGCCAGCAGTAAAGGCACAGTGCTGCCCTCTTCGCTCGACACCTCCCGTTTGTTCAGCCTGCAAACGGCCTCAGGAACGCAGTTCTGAGCAGCCTTACATTCCATGCTGGTGTGCCCCAGGGAGCGATTTGGGCTCTTCTGAGAAACACCACTGTGCGTCCCCAGTGAAACCAGGGGACGCCTCAAGGACGACTCCCTTAGGCAACCTGGAAGCTAGTTGTTTACGTCCAGCCTGAAAAAGAAAACGCTGGACGGCTGTCCCCGGGACAATGCTGGACGTTCGGGACCACCCCGAGTCACCAAGTACCAAACTTGGCAGAGCGTGGGGAACGCTCTCCTGCACGTACGGCACCCCCCACCTGGAAACCTTTCTTACCAGAAGGGGGCCCTCGTTCCCTTGTACTAGATAGCTAGACAGAACGTTCAGATAAACATGCTGTGTCATCAAGCCTGAAAGTGGGACACTGATGGCAAAGTACGCCTTCTGCCCGTGTGCGAGCGACTTGTTTCGGCCTTCCAAGCTGCCTGAGCAGCGCTTGCGGCCCGACGTCTCTCCACCGCAGGGTAGTCGCTGTGGGCGAGCAAGGCTGCGTTCTCTCAAAGCCCATCCTGTGCTGGCAAATGCCTTTCTAGGGACTCATACCACTGCACTGCAGAGTCAGCTCCGGCCAAATGAAAGGTGACCTGAGGCCCCAAGGAAAGGGCTAGTGTTTCACGTCAGCAGAGCTGGGGGTGCAGGGGTGCCATGAATCCATGCGCCACGCTGGATGGCCTGAACTCCCCGATGCCTCCGGGGACACAGAGCAGAGGCGGCCGTGCACCACTTTGGCATGGTGACTGCTCTGTGCCGGAGGAGCGGCCGGTCGCTTCTGAGGAACCTCAGGGGGGAAGGAGGCCCGTGGGAGCCACTCTTCACATTCCTAGCAAGGGCCACGCGTTGCTTGCTGGGGGCCGAGGTAGAGTGTCCCAGTCATAACAGAGACGCGTGGGAGCAGCGCTGGGCAGCCTCCCTGCAAGTCGATCGGCCTCACTGACTGAAACGGACCTGTGCTTCAGAAACACCCCGTGCTGACGACTCAGTCCAGGGAAACGCTCAGGACGGCACTCTCGCAGAAGCGCGAGCTAGGCTGTGAGTGCAGCCGGAAGAAACGTACATCTTTCACCCTTAACACAGCTAGGTATGGGACGGAGCACTGAGGCCCGCCTCAGGTACTTCACGACCTAGGCAGTGGATGCACTGCAGGGGACCCTGTGTCCGAAAGTGTCTCCGAGGAAAGGCCCTGTTCCTCCCGCTGTTTCCTTGAGGTAGTCAGAAAACTACTGAGGATAACTGTCTGAGCTCACGTTTGAAACAGGGCGACCCTGCCCAAACGTAATTTTCCCCCCGGGTGGATGAGATGCGGCTAGAAGGGTGCCTGAGGCACACTCCTGGGGCCCGTCTTTTCTTTGCTCCAGAAGGCCTCAGGGAAAAAGTGCGAGTTTACTCGCATCAGGCTCGCTGGTCTCAGTTCCTTGCTGGGAGCGTCTCCAAGAGCATTCCGGAGATTACCGGCGACAGAAAGGTGAGCCGTGGCCTCGAGTCAAAGTCCAGCGTTTTCCAGTAGTAAAGTGAAGCGTGCCGCCCTAGTGAGGAAGCAGGCGGTAAAGGAGAGCGTCAACTCTGTAAGGTATCGCAGGACTCATTGCGCACTCACGTTCGTTGTAAGTTTTGGGAGAGGGCACTGTGTGCCGCCCAGCTCTTGTGTGGCGTTTGAGCCGCCGGAGTGGAAACGTCCGTTTGCTTTAACTGCACGGATGTGCCAGCAGTAAAGGCACAGTGCTGCCCTCTTCGCTCGACACCTCCCGTTTGTTCAGCCTGCAAACGGCCTCAGGAACGCAGTTCTGAGCAGCCTTACATTCCATGCTGGTGTGCCCCAGGGAGCGATTTGGGCTCTTCTGAGAAACACCACTGTGCGTCCCCAGTGAAACCAGGGGACGCCTCAAGGACGACTCCCTTCGGCACCTGGAAGCTAGTTGTTTACGTCCAGCCTGAAAAAGAAAACGCTGGACGGCTGTCCCCGGGACAATGCTGGACGTTCGGGACCACCCCGAGTCACCAAGTACCAAACTTGGCACAGCGTGGGGAACGCTCTCCTGCACGTACGGCACCCCCCACCTGGAAACCTTTCTTACCAGAAGGGGGCCCTCGTTCCCTTGTACTAGATAGCTAGACAGAACGTTCAGATAAACATGCTGTGTCATCAAGCCTGAAAGTGGGACACTGATGGCAAAGTACGCCTTCTGCCCGTGTGCGAGCGACTTGTTTCGGCCTTCCAAGCTGCCTGAGCAGCGCTTGCGGCCCGACGTCTCTCCACTGCAGGGTAGTCGCTGTGGGCGAGCAAGGCTGCCTTCTCTCAAAGCCCATCCTGTGCTGGCAAATGCCTTTCTAGGGACTCATACCACTGCACTGCAGAGTCAGCTCCGGCCAAATGAAAGGTGACCTGAGGCCCCAAGGCAAGGGCTAGTGTTTCACGTCAGCAGAGCTGGGGGTGCAGGGGTGCCATGAATCCATGCGCCACGCTGGATGGCCTGAACTCCCCGATGCCTCCGGGGACACAGAGCAGAGGCGGCCGTGCACCACTTTGGCATGGTGACTGCTCTGTGCCGGAGGAGCGGCCGGTCGCTTCTGAGGAACCTCAGGGGGGAAGGAGGCCCGTGGGAGCCACTCTTCACATTCCTAGCAAGGGCCACGCGTTGCTTGCTGGGGGCCGAGGTAGAGTGTCCCAGTCATAACAGAGACGCGTGGGAGCAGCGCTGGGCAGCCTCCCTGCAAGTCGATCGGCCTCACTGACTGAAACGGACCTGTGCTTCAGAAACACCCCGTGCTGACGACTCAGTCCAGGGAAACGCTCAGGACGGCACTCTCGCAGAAGCGCGAGCTAGGCTGTGAGTGCAGCCGGAAGAAACGTACATCTTTCACCCTTAACACAGCTAGGTATGGGACGGAGCACTGAGGCCCGCCTCAGGTACTTCACGACCTAGGCAGTGGATGCACTGCAGGGGACCCTGTGTCCGAAAGTGTCTCCGAGGAAAGGCCCTGTTCCTCCCGCTGTTTCCTTGAGGTAGTCAGAAAACTACTGAGGATAACTGTCTGAGCTCACGTTTGAAACAGGGCGACCCTGCCCAAACGTAATTTTCCCCCCGGGTGGATGAGATGCGGCTAGAAGGGTGCCTGAGGCACACTCCTGGGGCCCGTCTTTTCTTTGCTCCAGAAGGCCTCAGGGAAAAAGTGCGAGTTTACTCGCATCAGGCTCGCTGGTCTCAGTTCCTTGCTGGGAGCGTCTCCAAGAGCATTCCGGAGATTACCGGCGACAGAAAGGTGAGCCGTGGCCTCGAGTCAAAGTCCAGCGTTTTCCAGTAGTAAAGTGAAGCGTGCCGCCCTAGTGAGGAAGCAGGCGGTAAAGGAGAGCGTCAACTCTGTAAGGTATCGCAGGACTCATTGCGCACTCACGTTCGTTGTAAGTTTTGGGAGAGGGCACTGTGTGCCGCCCAGCTCTTGTGTGGCGTTTGAGCCGCCGGAGTGGAAACGTCCGTTTGCTTTAACTGCACGGATGTGCCAGCAGTAAAGGCACAGTGCTGCCCTCTTCGCTCGACACCTCCCGTTTGTTCAGCCTGCAAACGGCCTCAGGAACGCAGTTCTGAGCAGCCTTACATTCCATGCTGGTGTGCCCCAGGGAGCGATTTGGGCTCTTCTGAGAAACACCACTGTGCGTCCCCAGTGAAACCAGGGGACGCCTCAAGGACGACTCCCTTCGGCACCTGGAAGCTAGTTGTTTACGTCCAGCCTGAAAAAGAAAACGCTGGACGGCTGTCCCCGGGACAATGCTGGACGTTCGGGACCACCCCGAGTCACCAAGTACCAAACTTGGCACAGCGTGGGGAACGCTCTCCTGCACGTACGGCACCCCCCACCTGGAAACCTTTCTTACCAGAAGGGGGCCCTCGTTCCCTTGTACTAGATAGCTAGACAGAACGTTCAGATAAACATGCTGTGTCATCAAGCCTGAAAGTGGGACACTGATGGCAAAGTACGCCTTCTGCCCGTGTGCGAGCGACTTGTTTCGGCCTTCCAAGCTGCCTGAGCAGCGCTTGCGGCCCGACGTCTCTCCACTGCAGGGTAGTCGCTGTGGGCGAGCAAGGCTGCGTTCTCTCAAAGCCCATCCTGTGCTGGCAAATGCCTTTCTAGGGACTCATACCACTGCACTGCAGAGTCAGCTCCGGCCAAATGAAAGGTGACCTGAGGCCCCAAGGCAAGGGCTAGTGTTTCACGTCAGCAGAGCTGGGGGTGCAGGGGTGCCATGAATCCATGCGCCACGCTGGATGGCCTGAACTCCCCGATGCCTCCGGGGACACAGAGCAGAGGCGGCCGTGCACCACTTTGGCATGGTGACTGCTCTGTGCCGGAGGAGCGGCCGGTCGCTTCTGAGGAACCTCAGGGGGGAAGGAGGCCCGTGGGAGCCACTCTTCACATTCCTAGCAAGGGCCACGCGTTGCTTGCTGGGGGCCGAGGTAGAGTGTCCCAGTCATAACAGAGACGCGTGGGAGCAGCGCTGGGCAGCCTCCCTGCAAGTCGATCGGCCTCACTGACTGAAACGGACCTGTGCTTCAGAAACACCCCGTGCTGACGACTCAGTCCAGGGAAACGCTCAGGACGGCACTCTCGCAGAAGCGCGAGCTAGGCTGTGAGTGCAGCCGGAAGAAACGTACATCTTTCACCCTTAACACAGCTAGGTATGGGACGGAGCACTGAGGCCCGCCTCAGGTACTTCACGACCTAGGCAGTGGATGCACTGCAGGGGACCCTGTGTCCGAAAGTGTCTCCGAGGAAAGGCCCTGTTCCTCCCGCTGTTTCCTTGAGGTAGTCAGAAAACTACTGAGGATAACTGTCTGAGCTCACGTTTGAAACAGGGCGACCCTGCCCAAACGTAATTTTCCCCCCGGGTGGATGAGATGCGGCTAGAAGGGTGCCTGAGGCACACTCCTGGGGCCCGTCTTTTCTTTGCTCCAGAAGGCCTCAGGGAAAAAGTGCGAGTTTACTCGCATCAGGCTCGCTGGTCTCAGTTCCTTGCTGGGAGCGTCTCCAAGAGCATTCCGGAGATTACCGGCGACAGAAAGGTGAGCCGTGGCCTCGAGTCAAAGTCCAGCGTTTTCCAGTAGTAAAGTGAAGCGTGCCGCCCTAGTGAGGAAGCAGGCGGTAAAGGAGAGCGTCAACTCTGTAAGGTATCGCAGGACTCATTGCGCACTCACGTTCGTTGTAAGTTTTGGGAGAGGGCACTGTGTGCCGCCCAGCTCTTGTGTGGCGTTTGAGCCGCCGGAGTGGAAACGTCCGTTTGCTTTAACTGCACGGATGTGCCAGCAGTAAAGGCACAGTGCTGCCCTCTTCGCTCGACACCTCCCGTTTGTTCAGCCTGCAAACGGCCTCAGGAACGCAGTTCTGAGCAGCCTTACATTCCATGCTGGTGTGCCCCAGGGAGCGATTTGGGCTCTTCTGAGAAACACCACTGTGCGTCCCCAGTGAAACCAGGGGACGCCTCAAGGACGACTCCCTTAGGCAACCTGGAAGCTAGTTGTTTACGTCCAGCCTGAAAAAGAAAACGCTGGACGGCTGTCCCCGGGACAATGCTGGACGTTCGGGACCACCCCGAGTCACCAAGTACCAAACTTGGCAGAGCGTGGGGAACGCTCTCCTGCACGTACGGCACCCCCCACCTGGAAACCTTTCTTACCAGAAGGGGGCCCTCGTTCCCTTGTACTAGATAGCTAGACAGAACGTTCAGATAAACATGCTGTGTCATCAAGCCTGAAAGTGGGACACTGATGGCAAAGTACGCCTTCTGCCCGTGTGCGAGCGACTTGTTTCGGCCTTCCAAGCTGCCTGAGCAGCGCTTGCGGCCCGACGTCTCTCCACCGCAGGGTAGTCGCTGTGGGCGAGCAAGGCTGCGTTCTCTCAAAGCCCATCCTGTGCTGGCAAATGCCTTTCTAGGGACTCATACCACTGCACTGCAGAGTCAGCTCCGGCCAAATGAAAGGTGACCTGAGGCCCCAAGGCAAGGGCTAGTGTTTCACGTCAGCAGAGCTGGGGGTGCAGGGGTGCCATGAATCCATGCGCCACGCTGGATGGCCTGAACTCCCCGATGCCTCCGGGGACACAGAGCAGAGGCGGCCGTGCACCACTTTGGCATGGTGACTGCTCTGTGCCGGAGGAGCGGCCGGTCGCTTCTGAGGAACCTCAGGGGGGAAGGAGGCCCGTGGGAGCCACTCTTCACATTCCTAGCAAGGGCCACGCGTTGCTTGCTGGGGGCCGAGGTAGAGTGTCCCAGTCATAACAGAGACGCGTGGGAGCAGCGCTGGGCAGCCTCCCTGCAAGTCGATCGGCCTCACTGACTGAAACGGACCTGTGCTTCAGAAACACCCCGTGCTGACGACTCAGTCCAGGGAAACGCTCAGGACGGCACTCTCGCAGAAGCGCGAGCTAGGCTGTGAGTGCAGCCGGAAGAAACGTACATCTTTCACCCTTAACACAGCTAGGTATGGGACGGAGCACTGAGGCCCGCCTCAGGTACTTCACGACCTAGGCAGTGGATGCACTGCAGGGGACCCTGTGTCCGAAAGTGTCTCCGAGGAAAGGCCCTGTTCCTCCCGCTGTTTCCTTGAGGTAGTCAGAAAACTACTGAGGATAACTGTCTGAGCTCACGTTTGAAACAGGGCGACCCTGCCCAAACGTAATTTTCCCCCCGGGTGGATGAGATGCGGCTAGAAGGGTGCCTGAGGCACACTCCTGGGGCCCGTCTTTTCTTTGCTCCAGAAGGCCTCAGGGAAAAAGTGCGAGTTTACTCGCATCAGGCTCGCTGGTCTCAGTTCCTTGCTGGGAGCGTCTCCAAGAGCATTCCGGAGATTACCGGCGACAGAAAGGTGAGCCGTGGCCTCGAGTCAAAGTCCAGCGTTTTCCAGTAGTAAAGTGAAGCGTGCCGCCCTAGTGAGGAAGCAGGCGGTAAAGGAGAGCGTCAACTCTGTAAGGTATCGCAGGACTCATTGCGCACTCACGTTCGTTGTAAGTTTTGGGAGAGGGCACTGTGTGCCGCCCAGCTCTTGTGTGGCGTTTGAGCCGCCGGAGTGGAAACGTCCGTTTGCTTTAACTGCACGGATGTGCCAGCAGTAAAGGCACAGTGCTGCCCTCTTCGCTCGACACCTCCCGTTTGTTCAGCCTGCAAACGGCCTCAGGAACGCAGTTCTGAGCAGCCTTACATTCCATGCTGGTGTGCCCCAGGGAGCGATTTGGGCTCTTCTGAGAAACACCACTGTGCGTCCCCAGTGAAACCAGGGGACGCCTCAAGGACGACTCCCTTCGGCACCTGGAAGCTAGTTGTTTACGTCCAGCCTGAAAAAGAAAACGCTGGACGGCTGTCCCCGGGACAATGCTGGACGTTCGGGACCACCCCGAGTCACCAAGTACCAAACTTGGCACAGCGTGGGGAACGCTCTCCTGCACGTACGGCACCCCCCACCGGGAAACCTTTCTTACCAGAAGGGGGCCCTCGTTCCCTTGTACTAGATAGCTAGACAGAACGTTCAGATAAACATGCTGTGTCATCAAGCCTGAAAGTGGGACACTGATGGCAAAGTACGCCTTCTGCCCGTGTGCGAGCGACTTGTTTCGGCCTTCCAAGCTGCCTGAGCAGCGCTTGCGGCCCGACGTCTCTCCACTGCAGGGTAGTCGCTGTGGGCGAGCAAGGCTGCGTTCTCTCAAAGCCCATCCTGTGCTGGCAAATGCCTTTCTAGGGACTCATACCACTGCACTGCAGAGTCAGCTCCGGCCAAATGAAAGGTGACCTGAGGCCCCAAGGCAAGGGCTAGTGTTTCACGTCAGCAGAGCTGGGGGTGCAGGGGTGCCATGAATCCATGCGCCACGCTGGATGGCCTGAACTCCCCGATGCCTCCGGGGACACAGAGCAGAGGCGGCCGTGCACCACTTTGGCATGGTGACTGCTCTGTGCCGGAGGAGCGGCCGGTCGCTTCTGAGGAACCTCAGGGGGGAAGGAGGCCCGTGGGAGCCACTCTTCACATTCCTAGCAAGGGCCACGCGTTGCTTGCTGGGGGCCGAGGTAGAGTGTCCCAGTCATAACAGAGACGCGTGGGAGCAGCGCTGGGCAGCCTCCCTGCAAGTCGATCGGCCTCACTGACTGAAACGGACCTGTGCTTCAGAAACACCCCGTGCTGACGACTCAGTCCAGGGAAACGCTCAGGACGGCACTCTCGCAGAAGCGCGAGCTAGGCTGTGAGTGCAGCCGGAAGAAACGTACATCTTTCACCCTTAACACAGCTAGGTATGGGACGGAGCACTGAGGCCCGCCTCAGGTACTTCACGACCTAGGCAGTGGATGCACTGCAGGGGACCCTGTGTCCGAAAGTGTCTCCGAGGAAAGGCCCTGTTCCTCCCGCTGTTTCCTTGAGGTAGTCAGAAAACTACTGAGGATAACTGTCTGAGCTCACGTTTGAAACAGGGCGACCCTGCCCAAACGTAATTTTCCCCCCGGGTGGATGAGATGCGGCTAGAAGGGTGCCTGAGGCACACTCCTGGGGCCCGTCTTTTCTTTGCTCCAGAAGGCCTCAGGGAAAAAGTGCGAGTTTACTCGCATCAGGCTCGCTGGTCTCAGTTCCTTGCTGGGAGCGTCTCCAAGAGCATTCCGGAGATTACCGGCGACAGAAAGGTGAGCCGTGGCCTCGAGTCAAAGTCCAGCGTTTTCCAGTAGTAAAGTGAAGCGTGCCGCCCTAGTGAGGAAGCAGGCGGTAAAGGAGAGCGTCAACTCTGTAAGGTATCGCAGGACTCATTGCGCACTCACGTTCGTTGTAAGTTTTGGGAGAGGGCACTGTGTGCCGCCCAGCTCTTGTGTGGCGTTTGAGCCGCCGGAGTGGAAACGTCCGTTTGCTTTAACTGCACGGATGTGCCAGCAGTAAAGGCACAGTGCTGCCCTCTTCGCTCGACACCTCCCGTTTGTTCAGCCTGCAAACGGCCTCAGGAACGCAGTTCTGAGCAGCCTTACATTCCATGCTGGTGTGCCCCAGGGAGCGATTTGGGCTCTTCTGAGAAACACCACTGTGCGTCCCCAGTGAAACCAGGGGACGCCTCAAGGACGACTCCCTTCGGCACCTGGAAGCTAGTTGTTTACGTCCAGCCTGAAAAAGAAAACGCTGGACGGCTGTCCCCGGGACAATGCTGGACGTTCGGGACCACCCCGAGTCACCAAGTACCAAACTTGGCACAGCGTGGGGAACGCTCTCCTGCACGTACGGCACCCCCCACCTGGAAACCTTTCTTACCAGAAGGGGGCCCTCGTTCCCTTGTACTAGATAGCTAGACAGAACGTTCAGATAAACATGCTGTGTCATCAAGCCTGAAAGTGGGACACTGATGGCAAAGTACGCCTTCTGCCCGTGTGCGAGCGACTTGTTTCGGCCTTCCAAGCTGCCTGAGCAGCGCTTGCGGCCCGACGTCTCTCCACTGCAGGGTAGTCGCTGTGGGCGAGCAAGGCTGCCTTCTCTCAAAGCCCATCCTGTGCTGGCAAATGCCTTTCTAGGGACTCATACCACTGCACTGCAGAGTCAGCTCCGGCCAAATGAAAGGTGACCTGAGGCCCCAAGGCAAGGGCTAGTGTTTCACGTCAGCAGAGCTGGGGGTGCAGGGGTGCCATGAATCCATGCGCCACGCTGGATGGCCTGAACTCCCCGATGCCTCCGGGGACACAGAGCAGAGGCGGCCGTGCACCACTTTGGCATGGTGACTGCTCTGTGCCGGAGGAGCGGCCGGTCGCTTCTGAGGAACCTCAGGGGGGAAGGAGGCCCGTGGGAGCCACTCTTCACATTCCTAGCAAGGGCCACGCGTTGCTTGCTGGGGGCCGAGGTAGAGTGTCCCAGTCATAACAGAGACGCGTGGGAGCAGCGCTGGGCAGCCTCCCTGCAAGTCGATCGGCCTCACTGACTGAAACGGACCTGTGCTTCAGAAACACCCCGTGCTGACGACTCAGTCCAGGGAAACGCTCAGGACGGCACTCTCGCAGAAGCGCGAGCTAGGCTGTGAGTGCAGCCGGAAGAAACGTACATCTTTCACCCTTAACACAGCTAGGTATGGGACGGAGCACTGAGGCCCGCCTCAGGTACTTCACGACCTAGGCAGTGGATGCACTGCAGGGGACCCTGTGTCCGAAAGTGTCTCCGAGGAAAGGCCCTGTTCCTCCCGCTGTTTCCTTGAGGTAGTCAGAAAACTACTGAGGATAACTGTCTGAGCTCACGTTTGAAACAGGGCGACCCTGCCCAAACGTAATTTTCCCCCCGGGTGGATGAGATGCGGCTAGAAGGGTGCCTGAGGCACACTCCTGGGGCCCGTCTTTTCTTTGCTCCAGAAGGCCTCAGGGAAAAAGTGCGAGTTTACTCGCATCAGGCTCGCTGGTCTCAGTTCCTTGCTGGGAGCGTCTCCAAGAGCATTCCGGAGATTACCGGCGACAGAAAGGTGAGCCGTGGCCTCGAGTCAAAGTCCAGCGTTTTCCAGTAGTAAAGTGAAGCGTGCCGCCCTAGTGAGGAAGCAGGCGGTAAAGGAGAGCGTCAACTCTGTAAGGTATCGCAGGACTCATTGCGCACTCACGTTCGTTGTAAGTTTTGGGAGAGGGCACTGTGTGCCGCCCAGCTCTTGTGTGGCGTTTGAGCCGCCGGAGTGGAAACGTCCGTTTGCTTTAACTGCACGGATGTGCCAGCAGTAAAGGCACAGTGCTGCCCTCTTCGCTCGACACCTCCCGTTTGTTCAGCCTGCAAACGGCCTCAGGAACGCAGTTCTGAGCAGCCTTACATTCCATGCTGGTGTGCCCCAGGGAGCGATTTGGGCTCTTCTGAGAAACACCACTGTGCGTCCCCAGTGAAACCAGGGGACGCCTCAAGGACGACTCCCTTCGGCACCTGGAAGCTAGTTGTTTACGTCCAGCCTGAAAAAGAAAACGCTGGACGGCTGTCCCCGGGACAATGCTGGACGTTCGGGACCACCCCGAGTCACCAAGTACCAAACTTGGCAGAGCGTGGGGAACGCTCTCCTGCACGTACGGCACCCCCCACCGGGAAACCTTTCTTACCAGAAGGGGGCCCTCGTTCCCTTGTACTAGATAGCTAGACAGAACGTTCAGATAAACATGCTGTGTCATCAAGCCTGAAAGTGGGACACTGATGGCAAAGTACGCCTTCTGCCCGTGTGCGAGCGACTTGTTTCGGCCTTCCAAGCTGCCTGAGCAGCGCTTGCGGCCCGACGTCTCTCCACCGCAGGGTAGTCGCTGTGGGCGAGCAAGGCTGCCTTCTCTCAAAGCCCATCCTGTGCTGGCAAATGCCTTTCTAGGGACTCATACCACTGCACTGCAGAGTCAGCTCCGGCCAAATGAAAGGTGACCTGAGGCCCCAAGGCAAGGGCTAGTGTTTCACGTCAGCAGAGCTGGGGGTGCAGGGGTGCCATGAATCCATGCGCCACGCTGGATGGCCTGAACTCCCCGATGCCTCCGGGGACACAGAGCAGAGGCGGCCGTGCACCACTTTGGCATGGTGACTGCTCTGTGCCGGAGGAGCGGCCGGTCGCTTCTGAGGAACCTCAGGGGGAAAGGAGGCCCGTGGGAGCCACTCTTCACATTCCTAGCAAGGGCCACGCGTTGCTTGCTGGGGGCCGAGGTAGAGTGTCCCAGTCATAACAGAGACGCGTGGGAGCAGCGCTGGGCAGCCTCCCTGCAAGTCGATCGGCCTCACTGACTGAAACGGACCTGTGCTTCAGAAACACCCCGTGCTGACGACTCAGTCCAGGGAAACGCTCAGGACGGCACTCTCGCAGAAGCGCGAGCTAGGCTGTGAGTGCAGCCGGAAGAAACGTACATCTTTCACCCTTAACACAGCTAGGTATGGGACGGAGCACTGAGGCCCGCCTCAGGTACTTCACGACCTAGGCAGTGGATGCACTGCAGGGGACCCTGTGTCCGAAAGTGTCTCCGAGGAAAGGCCCTGTTCCTCCCGCTGTTTCCTTGAGGTAGTCAGAAAACTACTGAGGATAACTGTCTGAGCTCACGTTTGAAACAGGGCGACCCTGCCCAAACGTAATTTTCCCCCCGGGTGGATGAGATGCGGCTAGAAGGGTGCCTGAGGCACACTCCTGGGGCCCGTCTTTTCTTTGCTCCAGAAGGCCTCAGGGAAAAAGTGCGAGTTTACTCGCATCAGGCTCGCTGGTCTCAGTTCCTTGCTGGGAGCGTCTCCAAGAGCATTCCGGAGATTACCGGCGACAGAAAGGTGAGCCGTGGCCTCGAGTCAAAGTCCAGCGTTTTCCAGTAGTAAAGTGAAGCGTGCCGCCCTAGTGAGGAAGCAGGCGGTAAAGGAGAGCGTCAACTCTGTAAGGTATCGCAGGACTCATTGCGCACTCACGTTCGTTGTAAGTTTTGGGAGAGGGCACTGTGTGCCGCCCAGCTCTTGTGTGGCGTTTGAGCCGCCGGAGTGGAAACGTCCGTTTGCTTTAACTGCACGGATGTGCCAGCAGTAAAGGCACAGTGCTGCCCTCTTCGCTCGACACCTCCCGTTTGTTCAGCCTGCAAACGGCCTCAGGAACGCAGTTCTGAGCAGCCTTACATTCCATGCTGGTGTGCCCCAGGGAGCGATTTGGGCTCTTCTGAGAAACACCACTGTGCGTCCCCAGTGAAACCAGGGGACGCCTCAAGGACGACTCCCTTAGGCAACCTGGAAGCTAGTTGTTTACGTCCAGCCTGAAAAAGAAAACGCTGGACGGCTGTCCCCGGGACAATGCTGGACGTTCGGGACCACCCCGAGTCACCAAGTACCAAACTTGGCACAGCGTGGGGAACGCTCTCCTGCACGTACGGCACCCCCCACCTGGAAACCTTTCTTACCAGAAGGGGGCCCTCGTTCCCTTGTACTAGATAGCTAGACAGAACGTTCAGATAAACATGCTGTGTCATCAAGCCTGAAAGTGGGACACTGATGGCAAAGTACGCCTTCTGCCCGTGTGCGAGCGACTTGTTTCGGCCTTCCAAGCTGCCTGAGCAGCGCTTGCGGCCCGACGTCTCTCCACTGCAGGGTAGTCGCTGTGGGCGAGCAAGGCTGCCTTCTCTCAAAGCCCATCCTGTGCTGGCAAATGCCTTTCTAGGGACTCATACCACTGCACTGCAGAGTCAGCTCCGGCCAAATGAAAGGTGACCTGAGGCCCCAAGGCAAGGGCTAGTGTTTCACGTCAGCAGAGCTGGGGGTGCAGGGGTGCCATGAATCCATGCGCCACGCTGGATGGCCTGAACTCCCCGATGCCTCCGGGGACACAGAGCAGAGGCGGCCGTGCACCACTTTGGCATGGTGACTGCTCTGTGCCGGAGGAGCGGCCGGTCGCTTCTGAGGAACCTCAGGGGGGAAGGAGGCCCGTGGGAGCCACTCTTCACATTCCTAGCAAGGGCCACGCGTTGCTTGC